>NW_027440203.1:0-210817 GCF_031893055.1 Leptodactylus fuscus
TGTATATGATGTACAGATAGTACCGCCTCCTGTAATATGATGTACAGATAGTACCGCCTCCCTGTATATGATGTACAGATAAGTACCGCCCCCTGTATATGATGTACAGATAGTACCGCCCTCCTGTATATGATGTACAGATAGTACCGCCCTCCTGTATATGATGTACAGATAGTACCGCCCTCCTGTATATGATGTACAGATAGTACCGCCCTCCTGTATATGATGTACAGATAGTACCGCCCTCCTGTATATGATGTACAGATAGTACCGCCCTCCCTGTATATGATGTACAGATAGTACCGCCCTCCTGTATATGATGTACAGATAGTACCGCCTCCTGTATATGATGTACAGATAGTACCGCCTCCCTGTATATGATGTACAGATAGTACCGCCTCCTGTATATGATGTACAGATAGTACCGCCCTCCTGTATATGATGTACAGATAGTACTGCCCTCCTGTATATGATGTACAGATAGTACCGCCTCCTGTATATGATGTACAGATAGTACCGCCTCCTGTATATGATGTACAGATAGTACCGCCTCCCTGTATATGATGTACAGATAGTACCGCCCTCCCTGTATATGATGTACAGATAGTACTGCCCTCCTGTATATGATGTACAGATAGTACCGCCCTCCTGTATATGATGTAAGATAGTACCGCCCTCCTGTATATGATGTACAGATAGTACCGCCCTCCTGTATATGATGTACAGATAGTACCGCCCTCCCCTGTATATGATGTACAGATAGTACCGCCCCCCTGTATATGATGTACAGATAGTACCGCCCCCCTGTATATGATGTACAGATAGTACCGCCCTCCTGTATATGATGTACAGATAGTACCGCCCCTCCTGTATATGATGTACAGATAGTACCGCCCCCCTGTATATGATGTACAGATAGTACCGCCCTCCTGTATATGATGTACAGATAGTACCGCCCTCCTGTATATGATGTACAGATAGTACCGCCTCCTGTATATGATGTACAGATAGTACCGCCCCCCTGTATATGATGTACAGATAGTAC
Organism: Leptodactylus fuscus; assembly: GCF_031893055.1. NCBI lineage: Eukaryota > Metazoa > Chordata > Amphibia > Anura > Leptodactylidae > Leptodactylus > Leptodactylus fuscus. The sequence continues at coordinate 1,046 of NW_027440203.1, forward strand.
CGCCCTCCTGTATATGATGTACAGATAGTACCGCCCTCCTGTATATGATGTACAGATAGTACCGCCCTCCTGTATATGATGTACAGATAGTACCGCCTCCTGTATATGATGTACAGATAGTACCGCCCTCCCTGTATATGATGTACAGATAGTACCGCCCTCCTGTATATGATGTACAGATAGTACCGCCCTCCTGTATATGATGTACAGATAGTACCGCCCTCCTGTATATGATGTACAGATAGTACCGCCTCCCTGTATATGATGTACAGATAGTACCGCCCTCCTGTATATGATGTACAGATAGTACCGCCCTCCTGTATATGATGTACAGATAGTACCGCCCTCCCTGTATATGATGTACAGATAGTACCGCCTCCTGTATATGATGTACAGATAGTACCGCCCCCCTGTATATGATGTACAGATAGTACCGCCCTCCTGTATATGATGTACAGATAGTACCGCCCTCCTGTATATGATGTACAGATAGTACCGCCCTCCTGTATATGATGTACAGATAGTACCGCCCTCCTGTATATGATGTACAGATAGTACCGCCCCTCCTGTATATGATGTACAGATAGTACCGCCCTCCTGTATATGATGTACAGATAGTACCGCCCTCCCTGTATATGATGTACAGATAGTACCGCCCTCCTGTATATGATGTACAGATAGTACCGCCCTCCTGTATATGATGTACAGATAGTACCGCCCCTCCTGTATATGATGTACAGATAGTACCGCCCTCCTGTATATGATGTACAGATAGTACCGCCCCCCTGTATATGATGTACAGATAGTACCGCCCTCCTGTATATGATGTACAGATAGTACCGCCTCCCTGTATATGATGTACAGATAGTACCGCCCTCCTGTATATGATGTACAGATAGTACCGCCCTCCTGTATATGATGTACAGATAGTACCGCCCCCCCTGTATATGATGTACAGATAGTACCGCCCTCCTGTATATGATGTACAGATAGTACCGCCCTCCTGTATATGATGTACAGATAGTACCGCCCTCCTGTATATGATGTACAGATAGTACCGCCCTCCCTGTATATGATGTACAGATAGTACCGCCCTCCTGTATATGATGTACAGATAGTACCGCCCTCCTGTATATGATGTACAGATAGTACCGCCCTCCTGTATATGATGTACAGATAGTACCGCCCTCCTGTATATGATGTACAGATAGTACCGCCCTCCTGTATATGATGTACAGATAGTACCGCCCTCCTGTATATGATGTACAGATAGTACCGCCCTCCTGTATATGATGTACAGATAGTACCGCCCTCCTGTATATGATGTACAGATAGTACCGCCTCCCTGTATATGATGTACAGATAGTACCGCCCTCCTGTATATGATGTACAGATAGTACCGCCCTCCTGTATATGATGTACAGATAGTACCGCCCTCCCTGTATATGATGTACAGATAGTACCGCCTCCTGTATATGATGTACAGATAGTACCGCCCCCCTGTATATGATGTACAGATAGTACCGCCTCCCTGTATATGATGTACAGATAGTATCGCCTCCCTGTATATGATGTACAGATAGTACCGCCCTCCTGTATATGATGTACAGATAGTACCGCCCCTCCTGTATATGATGTACAGATAGTACCGCCCCCCTGTATATGATGTACAGATAGTACCGCCTCCTGTATATGATGTACAGATAGTATCGCCTCCCTGTATATGATGTACAGATAGTACCGCCCCCCTGTATATGATGTACAGATAGTACCGCCCTCCTGTATATGATGTACAGATAGTACCGCCCTCCTGTATATGATGTACAGATAGTACCGCCTCCCTGTATATGATGTACAGATAGTACCGCCTCCTGTATATGATGTACAGATAGTACCGCCCCCCTGTATATGATGTACAGATAGTACCGCCTCCTGTATATGATGTACAGATAGTACCGCCCCCCTGTATATGATGTACAGATAGTACCGCCCTCCCTGTATATGATGTACAGATAGTACCGCCCCCCTGTATATGATGTACAGATAGTACCGCCCCCCTGTATATGATGTACAGATAGTACCGCCCCCCTGTATATGATGTACAGATAGTACCGCCCTCCTGTATATGATGTACAGATAGTACCGCCCCCCTGTATATGATGTACAGATAATACCGCCCCCCTGTATATGATGTACAGATAGTATCGCCTCCCTGTATATGATGTACAGATAGTACCGCCCTCCTGTATATGATGTACAGATAGTACCGCCCTCCTGTATATGATGTACAGATAGTACCGCCCCCCTGTATATGATGTACAGATAGTACCGCCCTCCTGTATATGATGTACAGATAGTACCGCCCTCCCTGTATATGATGTACAGATAGTACCGCCTCCTGTATATGATGTACAGATAGTACCGCCTCCCTGTATATGATGTACAGATAGTACCGCCTCCCTGTATATGATGTACAGATAGTACCGCCTCCCTGTATATGATGTACAGATAGTACCGCCCTCCTGTATATGATGTACAGATAGTACCGCCTCCCTGTATATGATGTACAGATAGTACCGCCCTCCTGTATATGATGTACAGATAGTACCGCCCTCCTGTATATGATGTACAGATAGTACCGCCCTCCTGTATATGATGTACAGATAGTATCGCCCTCCTGTATATGATGTACAGATAGTACCGCCTCCTGTATATGATGTACAGATAGTACTGCCCTCCTGTATATGATGTACAGATAGTACCGCCCTCCTGTATATGATGTACAGATAGTACCGCCTCCTGTATATGATGTACAGATAATACCGCCCCCTGTATATGATGTACAGATAGTACCGCCCTCCCTGTATATGATGTACAGATAGTATCGCCCTCCTGTATATGATGTACAGATAGTACCGCCCTCCTGTATATGATGTACAGATAGTACCGCCCTCCTGTATATGATGTACAGATAGTACCGCCCTCCTGTATATGATGTACAGATAGTACCGCCCTCCCTGTATATGATGTACAGATAATACCGCCCCCCTGTATATGATGTACAGATAGTATCGCCTCCCTGTATATGATGTACAGATAGTACCGCCCTCCTGTATATGATGTACAGATAGTACCGCCTCCCTGTATATGATGTACAGATAGTACCGCCTCCCTGTATATGATGTACAGATAGTACCGCCTCCCTGTATATGATGTACAGATAGTACCGCCCTCCTGTATATGATGTACAGATAGTACCGCCTCCCTGTATATGATGTACAGATAGTACCGCCTCCCTGTATATGATGTACAGATAGTACCGCCCTCCTGTATATGATGTACAGATAGTACCGCCCCCCTGTATATGATGTACAGATAATACCGCCCCCTGTATATGATGTACAGATAGTACCGCCTCCCTGTATATGATGTACAGATAGTACCGCCCTCCTGTATATGATGTACAGATAGTACCGCCCTCCTGTATATGATGTACAGATAGTACCGCCCCCTGTATATGATGTACAGATAGTACCGCCCTCCTGTATATGATGTACAGATAGTACCGCCTCCCTGTATATGATGTACAGATAGTACCGCCCCCCTGTATATGATGTACAGATAGTACCGCCTCCTGTATATGATGTACAGATAGTACCGCCTCCTGTATATGATGTACAGATAGTACCGCCCTCCTGTATATGATGTACAGATAGTACCGCCCCCCCTGTATATGATGTACAGATAGTACCGCCCTCCTGTATATGATGTACAGATAGTACCGCCCTCCTGTATATGATGTACAGATAGTACCGCCCTCCTGTATATGATGTACAGATAGTACCGCCTCCCTGAGGATGTAGGAATCTGATTGGTTGTAAGGCTCAGGGGCGGGGCAGATGTCTCAGCAGCCAATCAGCTTCCTGCTCTTATTTTCCACTTCAACAAAAAACATGGCGCTGATGGGTTGCTATTGGCAACAGCCTGACCCGTAGGGGGAATGAGCGCAGTGTTACCCATAGCAACCGATCAGTCCACAGGCAGCTGAAAGGGAAAATGAAACCTGCTGAAGTCACGTGACCGGCCATGGCCAATACAGAAGAACAGCAGCAGAGCGGAGCCCCGGAGAACCACAAGCCCCAGCATGGCCGCAACATGGAAATACAGAACCACAAGCCCCAGCATGGCCGCCCGCCGCCCCCACATACACACCCGGACAGTCATCGCATCCCGGAGCCGCCTGCAGACACCGCCTGTGACGTCATCAGCCACACCACGTGACCAAGCTGTGCAGCCTGCAAAAGTCACCGACCGGAAACTGCAGCGAGGGCGGAACTACAAGACGGGAAGGGCGGGTAACTGGAGGGGCCCCTGACGGAGAGTGGCCCTTATTATAGACGGGGGACCCTATTACCAGAGAGTGGTCCTTACTATAGACAGGGGACCCTATTACCAGAGAGTGGCCCTTACTATAGACGGGGGCCCCTATTAGCAGAGAGTGGTCCTTATTATAGACGGGGCCCCTATTACCAGAGAGTGGCCCTTATTATAGACGGGGGGTCCCTGACGGAGAGTGGCCCTTATTATAGACGGGGGGTCCCTGACGGAGAGTGGTCCTTATAGACAGGGGCCCCTATTACCAGAGAGTGGCCCTTATTATAGACAGAGGACCCTGACGGAGAGTGGCCCTTACTATAGACAGGGGCCCCTATTACCAGAGAGTGGCCCTTATTATAGACGGGGGGTCCCTGACGGAGAGTGGTCCTTATAGACAGGGGCCCCTATTACCAGAGAGTGGCCCTTATTATAGACAGAGGACCCTGACGGAGAGTGGCCCTTACTATAGACGGGGGACCCTATTACCAGAGAGTGGCCCTTATTATAGACGGGGGGCCCTATTGGCAGAGAGTGGCTCTTGTCACATAGAGGGGCCCCTCTGATATAGTCACGTTGGCCTCCATTAATGATATGACATGTAATATGTAGGACGGAGCACATTATGGATTTGCAGATTATTCCGCGCCCCTGGAGCCGCGTTGAGCGTGTTGAGGATCCGGCCGCGTTCCGCTACGATGACTTCTTCCATAAATACATGATGGCCAACGCTCCGTGTCTCTTCTCGGCTGAGTTCTCCAGGTCGTGGGGCAGCCGCCGCTCCTGGGTCACCGCCGATAACAAACCCAACTGGGAGCAGCTGCTGAGAGTGTTTGGTACGGGGCTCTGGGGGCTCTGCCATAAACACGATGCAACATGGCGGCTCTGTGTGGGCACCGTGTTGGGGGTGACATCCTTCTGCAGGGTGAGATATTTCGGGCTGGTAATTGTCGATCTCTCTGGGGATTTCACCAATGACTGTGCTTGTGGCCGGTGGCCGCGCTGCGCCGCTTTACCAACAATCTGATCATGTTACCGGCCAGACCTGTCGGGGCAGCTTTAGTCCTGACTAGTGAATCTTCATGTGATCTCTAATTCTATGTGGTCTTGATGTTTCAGGTGACGCCATTGTTCCTGTGGCGAACTGTGATGTGAAGGAATACAATGCAAACCCTAAAGAGCTCCTCCCACTCCGAGAATACATCGCCTACTGGAGAGAGTATACAGAGAACGGCCGGCGCTCTCCTAAGGGATGTCTCTATCTGAAGGACTGGCACATGAAGAGGTATAAGGTGGGGGCAGGGCCCCTCTTAAATCTCAATACTCAATGCTGCCCCTCCCCCAGGGAGTCATGGATGTCCTTTACCCCTCCCCCAGGAAGTCACATCTGTCCTTTACCCCTCCCCCAGGGAGTCACATCAGTCCTTTACCCCTCCCCCAGGAAGTCACATCTGTCCTTTACCCCTCCCCCAGGGAGTCACATCTGTCCTTTACCCCTCCCCCAGGAAGTCACATCTGTCCTTTACCCCTCCCCCAGGGAGTCACATCTGTCCTTTACCCCTCCCCCAGGGAGTCACATCTGTCCTTTACCCCTCCCCCAGGGAGTCACATCAGTCCTTTACCCCTCCCCCAGGAAGTCACATCAGTCCTTTACCCCTCCCCCAGGAAGTCACATCAGTCCTTTACCCCTCCCCCAGGGAGTCACATCAGTCCTTTACCCCTCCCCCAGGGAGTCACATCTGTCCTTTACCCCTCCCCCAGGGAGTCACATCTGTATATCACCCCCTCCCCCAGGGAGTCACATCTGTCCTTTACCCCTCCCCCAGGGAGTCACATCAGTCCTTTACCCCTCCCCCAGGGAGTCACATCTGTCCTTTTCCCCCTCCCCCAGAGAGTCACATCAGTCCTTTACCCCTCCCCCAGAGAGTCACATCTGTCCTTTACCCCTCCCTCAGGGAGTCACATCAGTCCTTTACCCCTCCCCCGGAGTCCTGCCTGTCTTGTTCCTCCCCCCGGGGGTCCCATCTTTCCTCCTTCTCGCTGCAGGGAGTTCCCGGATCAGGACGTGTACGACACTCCAGTTTACTTCTCCTCGGACTGGCTTAATGAATACTGGGACGCCATCGGCATGGACGATTACCGCTTTGTGTACATGGGCCCCGTCGGCTCCTGGTACGTACCGCGGCGTACGATATTTACATCCGCCTATACATTTGTGTGTTTCGAATTTTAGTGGCATCACTGAAGGTAAAATATAATCCGTGCAAAACGTTCATGGAATTTGGGGCCGAGTGGAAAAATCTATTCCGATTGTACAATTATTTTGGATTTGCTTCTTTGGTTTCGTGTTTTTGGCGTTCCTCCTGCGAGTCCGTACGATGAATCTAGATTGGTGTCGTATTATTGGTATTATATAAGAAAAGTGTTTATACCTAAGGGGTTAAACGTGGGAGTTCTCTCTGATCCCCGGCATGTATGAGCTATAGGTTACAGTTCACACCTTCTGCAGGAGACATAACCATCAGCAGAGAGATGTCGGCAAACTGAGTTTAGTTCACAGAGGATTGTTACCAGCTGAGGATTTGTTACAGTTGCCTCCAGTCCAGACACTAGGGGAGAAATACAATCGCAACACGCATCCTTTCCTTCCTAATAGTTTGTTACAATGTATCAGTACAGGTAAATATAACAGGCCCTTTACTCACCCCCCCATTATAATAATCCGTGTCCCGCACTTCATCACATTCACAGGACTCCATTCCACGCCGATGTGTTCCGATCCTACAGTTGGTCAGCAAATATATGTGGTCGGAAGAAATGGCTGCTCTTCCCACCCGGCCAGGAGGAACGTCTTCGTGATCGCAGCGGACACCTTCCATACGATGTCACCACACCGTCCCTCCAGAACAGCTGCCCCCCGCCCCTGGAGGTCATCCAGGAAGCCGGAGAGATCATCTTTGTACCCAGCGGCTGGCACCATCAGGTCTACAACCTGGTGAGAAGTGAACTGCTACACCACAACCCCCTCCACCTGCTGCAGGGTATATAAGTGACAGACTTGGGTGTCAGACCCCCTCCATAACAAAGACCTCTGTGACTGGAAACACTGGGGTAGTCCTAAGAACTAACAGAACTGCTCCCACTATTGTCAGTAGTAATGACCCCAAGCGCAGACGACAACTTATAATACAGAATAACCACTACGGGGGAGGGGTGGTGACGTGTTATACAGACTGACTGCCAGGAAGAGCTAAGGGAGGAGAAGGGGAGGCACCAGGACAGGAGTAATATGGCAGATAAACATTTCCTATCTAAATTGTGACCTAAATTCTGACTCCTCTCCCAGGAGGACACCATCTCCATCAACCATAACTGGGTGAATGGGTGTAACGTGTCCTTCATGTGGAGCCTCCTGCAGGTGGAGCTGAGTGCGGTGCAGCGGGAGATCGGAGAGTGGAAGGAGACCATGGATGACTGGGAGCAGCACTGTCAGGTAATCTATATTGTCATCCCTGAGCCCAGGCCTCCAATCCCTGTCAGGCCAAGTGGACCCAAAACCGAGTGTTCCTAAACACCCTTCTTATTTTATAGAAGGGCCAAGCCCTGACCATGTCCCCGCTCCCTAGTGGTGTCTGTCCCTGCTCCTTTGTGGGGCTGAGCCCTGTTGCTGCTCCCTCCTGTCACTGCACCCTTGTGGTGCCTGTCCCTGCTCTCTTGTGGTCGCTTCTCCCTCCTGTCCTCGCTCCCTCATGGTCACTGCTCCCTCCTGTTCCCACTCCCTTGTAGTTCTTGCTCCCTTGTAGTCGCTTCTCCCTCCTGTTCCCGCTCCCTCATGTGACGTGGCCTTTTCCCCGCTCACCTTGTGGTCACTTCTCGCTCCTGTCCTCGCTCCCTCATGGTGCCTGGCCCTGTTCCCGCTCCCTTGTGGTCGCTTCTCCCTCCTGTCCCCGCTCCTTTCTGGCCCTGGCCCCGCTCCCTTGTTTACACTTCTCCCTCATGGTGCCTGGCCCTGTCCCTGCTCCCTTGTGATCTCTTCTCCCTCTCGTCCTACTCCCTCGCGTGGCCTGGCCCTCTCCCTGCTCCCTTGTGGTTACTTCTCCCTCAGTCCTCGCTCCCGCATGGTGCCTGGCCCTGTCCCTGCTCCCTTGTGGTTGCTTCTCCCTCCTGTCCCCGCTCCTTCCTGGCCCTGTCCCCGCTCCCTTGTGGTCACTTCTCTCTCCTGTTCCCGCTCCCTTGTGGTCGCTTCTCCCTCCTGTCCCCGCTCCTTCCTGGCCTTGGCCCCGCTCCCTTGTGGTCACTTCTCCCTCCCGTTCTCCTCCCTCAGGGTGCTTGGCCCTGTCCCCGCTCCCTTGCGGTTGCTTCTCCCTCCTGTTCCTGCTCCCTTGTGGTCACTTCCCCCTCCTGTCCCCGCTCCTTCCTGTCCCTGTCCCCGCTCCCTTGTGGTCACTTCCCCCTCCTGTCCCCGCTCCTTCCTGTCCCTGTTCCCGCTCCCTTGTGGTCACTTCCCCCTCCTGTCCCCGCTCCTTCCTGTCCCTGTCCCCGCTCCCTTGTGGTCACTTCCCCCTCCTGTCCCCGCTCCTTCCTGTCCCTGTTCCCGCTCCCTTGTGGTCACTTCTCCCTCCTGTCCCCGCTCCTTCCTGTCCTTGTTCCCGCTCCCTTGTGGTCACTTCCCCCTCCTGTCCCCGCTCCTTCCTGTCCCTGTTCCTGCTCCCTTGTGGTCACTTCCCCCTCCTGTCCCCGCTCCTTCCTGGCCCTGTCCCCGCTCCCTTGTGGTCACTTCCCCCTCCTGTCCCCGCTCCTTCCTGGCCCTGTCCCCGCTCCCTTGTGGTCACTTCTCTCTCCTGTTCCCGCTCCCTTGTGGTCGCTTCTCCCTCCTGTCCCCGCTCCTTCCTGGCCTTGGCCCCGCTCCCTTGTGGTCACTTCTCCCTCCCGTTCTCCTCCCTCAGGGTGCTTGGCCCTGTCCCCGCTCCCTTGCGGTTGCTTCTCCCTCCTGTTCCTGCTCCCTTGTGGTCACTTCCCCCTCCTGTCCCCGCTCCTTCCTGTCCCTGTCCCCGCTCCCTTGTGGTCACTTCCCCCTCCTGTCCCCGCTCCTTCCTGTCCCTGTTCCCGCTCCCTTGTGGTCACTTCTCCCTCCTGTCCCCGCTCCTTCCTGTCCCTGTTCCCGCTCCCTTGTGGTCACTTCCCCCTCCTGTCCCCGCTCCTTCCTGTCCCTGTTCCTGCTCCCTTGTGGTCACTTCCCCCTCCTGTCCCCGCTCCTTCCTGTCCCTGTTCCTGCTCCCTTGTGGTCACTTCCCCCTCCTGTCCCCGCTCCTTCCTGTCCCTGTTCCCGCTCCCTTGTGGTCACTTCTCCCTCCTGTCCCCGCTCCTTCCTGTCCCTGTCCCCGCTCCCTTGTGGTCACTTCCCCCTCCTGTCCCCGCTCCTTCCTGTCCCTGTTCCCGCTCCCTTGTGGTCACTTCCCCCTCCTGTCCCCGCTCCTTCCTGTCCCTGTCCCCGCTCCCTTGTGGTCACTTCTCCCTCCTGTTCCCGCTCCCTTGTGGTCACTTCTCCCTCCTGTCTCCGCTCCTTCCTGTCCCTGTCCCCGCTCCCTTGTGGTCACTTCTCCCTCCTGTTCCCGCTCCCTTGTGGTCACTTCTCACTCCTGTCCCCGCTCCTTCCTGGCCCTGTCCCCGCTCCCTTGTGGTCACTTCTCCCTCCCGTTCTCCTCCCTCAGGGTGCCTGGCCCTGTCCCCACTCCCTTGTGGTCACTTCTCCCTCCTGTCCCCGCTTCTTCCTGGCCCCGCTCCCTTGTGGTCACTTCTCCCTCCTGTTCCCGCTCCCTTGTGGTCACTTCTCACTCCTGTCCCCGCTCCTTCCTGGCCCTGTCCCCGCTCCCTTGTGGTCACTTCTCCCTCCCGTTCTCCTCCCTCAGGGTGCCTGGCCCTGTCCCCACTCCCTTGTGGTCACTTCTCCCTCCTGTCCCCGCTTCTTCCTGGCCCCGCTCCCTTGTGGTCACTTCTCCCTCCTGTTCCCGCTTCTTCCTGGCCCCGCTCCCTTGTGGTCACTTCTCCCTCCTGTTCCCGCTCCCTTGTGGTCACTTCTCACTCCTGTCCCCGCTCCTTCCTGGCCCTGTCCCCGCTCCCTTGTGGTCACTTCTCCCTCCCGTTCTCCTCCCTCAGGGTGCCTGGCCCTGTCCCCACTCCCTTGTGGTCACTTCTCCCTCCTGTCCCCGCTTCTTCCTGGCCCCGCTCCCTTGTGGTCACTTCTCCCTCCCGTCCTCCTCCCTCGTGTGGCCTGGCCCTCTCCCTCTGGTGTTATTGCTGTCACACTCCTTTCTGCTTCTGATATTTTGCACAGATCATCCTGAAATCTTGCACTGGGATTGATTATAAAGAGTTTTTCACTTTCCTGAAGATCATCGCAGCGCCCAGGATTCAGGCCTTACAGGACAGCCCTGAGGTCAGCACCACGCAGGGCCGCAGTCTCATGGCCCCGGGGCCCCTACATGTACAGTTTGATCTCAGGAAGATTAGAGAGACTTTACTTTTATTAATGGACAACAAAGACTTCAGGAAGCTGGATACAGAAATGTTACAGCCCCGGCCCGAAGAATTACTGAGCGAGCTGGAGAGCGCAATAAGGAGCAGAGTGTGAATAAAGCCCTATGTGATCAAAACTAGACTTTGTCCAACTGTAACTCAGCTGTGTAGGTCCTGTGCCTGCCCCCCGATCCGTCAGAACAATAACCCCCCTACCAAATTAACGGATCCTGTCTGCTGAGCCTCCGTCTGCACCCAGTCAGGATTTGGTCAGTAATCCTTCAGTATTGGTGATGCAAAAAAAAAAACCAGGATCCAAAACTGACCCGTGAATGGGATATTTGCAGGTCTTCTGTGTTTTGCACCCACTCCTGGTTTTGGCTACCGACTCATAAGCCAATTCTGATGGGACCAAACAGGCCTTACTGCGGCTACACCGACAGGATCCGTGTGCGACTCATTTTTCCTTCCTTCTGACATCACAAGGGTCAAATAAATGATGATGTCACCCAGGCCAAAAAGGCAAGATAGTGGCCCAGTCATAATGTGGGAGGGTGGGAACAGCATGAGAAGTGACATAGGAGGTGGCAGTAGCACAAGGAGGCCACAGAGTGACCCAGGGATAGAGTGGGGAGGTGGCAGTAGCCTTAGGTGGCCACAGAGTTGCAAGGTGACATAATGTGGAGGTGGAAGCAGCCTTAGGAGGCCATAGAGTGACCCGGTGACAGAGTGGGGAGGTGGGTGGCACAAACCGTACGATGGTGGCTGTAAGAAGGAGCTCTTGGCATCAGGCAGGTGGCAGAATAAGAAGCTCAGTAGCTGAGGTAAAAAGCCAGAGGAAACCGGTCTCTTTTGTCAAGGTTTGGGTGAGGCAGCATGGGTGATTTAAAGGGATCCTATCATAGAAACTTTTTTTTTATGAGTAACACGTTGGAATAGCCTTAAGAAAGACTATTCTTCTCCTACCTTTCGTTGTCTTCTCCGTGCCGCCATTCCGTAGGAATCCCGGTTCTTGTCGGTATGCAAATGAGTTCTCTCGCAGCACTGGGGGTGGGCCCAGCACTCAGACAGCACTGTGGGCGTCCCCAATGCTGCGAGAGAACTCTCTCCAGCGCCGCCTCCATCTTCGTCAGCAGCGTCCTCTTCTTCCGGCGCAGGTTTCCGACTTTCGGGCTTTGGGCAGAGCAGACTGCAAATGCCCACAGGCCACAAAAAAATGGCCGCTTACAATACTGTACAAGCGGCCATTTTTTCGTGGCCTTTGGGCATGCGCAGTCTGCTCTGCCCAAAGCCTGAGGCCTAGAAGTTACAAGCCACCGCCAGAAGAAGAGGACACTGCTGAGGAAGATGGAGGCAGCACTGAAGAGAGTTCTCTTGCAGTATTGGGGACGCCCCCAGTGCTGTTTGAGCGCAGTATTGTAAGCAGCCATTTTCTCGTGGCATGTGCAGTCTGCTCTGCCCGAGATCTAGAAGTTGGAAACCTGCGCCAGAAGAAGAGGACGCTGCTGATGAAGATGGAGGCGGTGCTGGAGAGAGTTCTCTGGCAACATTGGGGACGCCCCCAGTGCTGTTTGAGCGCTGGGGCCCGCTTCCAGTGCTGCAAGAGAACTCATTTGCATACCGACAAGAACTGGGATTCCTACGGAACGGCAGCCCGGAGAAGACATCTAAAGGTAGGAGAAGAATAGCCTCTCTTAATTAAGGCTATTCCAACGTGTTACTCAAAAAAAAAAGGGTTTCTATGATAGCATCAGGCATTGGTGGGTGGAAATCCTGGCTGATCCGCGCCTAATTCAACTTCACAAAGGTCAATCTCTCCACATTTTGGGGGGACAGGCGAGTTCTCCTTGGGGTAACTATGGCCCCCGCCATTCTAAACACCCACTAGATGTCACACTACTGGCCGGGCAGGACAACTTTTCCAGAGCAAACTCAGTTAGTTGCGGCAACAAATTTAGTTTGGCTGCCCAGTAGTCCATTGGACTTTTGACGATGGGTGGCAGGGTGCACCAAGTATGTCACCACCTGCTGGGTCAGGTTCTGCTCTATGTCTAGCTGATGAGGAGAAGCTTCACTATGCAGGTGAAGAAAAGTGCTGATCAGTGACTCTAGGGGCAGGCTGCTGCTGATGGAGCCCAAACTGCTTCCCCCCCACCCATAAAGCTGCCATGGCAGTACAAGGGGAGCGCTCAGGGGCCCCCTGGTCAGACCTGTGAAAGGATGGACGATGGTGCAGATAGGCAGCCGGCCACTGATGACATAGGATGTCTCTATAGTAGTTCAGTTTGTCCTCCCTCTCAGTGGGTATAAAAAGGCCCCCATATTTGACCAGTAGCGAGGGTCTAACATGGTGGAGAGCCAGTAGTCATCCCTCTGCCGAATGGTGACATTTTGGATTTCTGTACACAAGCAAGTGAGCATTCATCAGGTCGTTTGTGCAAGTACCTCGGAGGGACTCCCTGCATCCATCTTCACGGCATACTGCCAGGGTGTGTCTGGGTCATCTGCCTCGTCTTCCTCATCTCCTTCTTCTCCTTCTACTGGTGAAAGTGCGGCGCATGTGCACCCACTTTCGCAAGTCGACAGTAGCCGCTGCTAGCTTAAAATCTCTCCAGCAACGCCTGCATGTGCCACAACACCGGCTTTTGTGCGACGTCCCCACACGCTGGAACTCAACGTTTCAGATGTTGAATAGAGTGGTTGAGCAGCAGAGACCTTTGATGGAATACCAGCTACAAAACCCTAGGGTGCCACAAAGTCAGCTGCCTCAGTTTCTCATCCATGAGTGGCCATGGATGAGAGACCTTTGTGACATCCTACGGGTCTTTGAGGAGTCCACAAGGAGGGTGAGCTCTGAGGATGCGATGGTGAGCCTTACAATCCCGCTCTTGTGTGTTCTGAGAGAATCCCTGATTGACATCAGGGATAACTCAGATCACACAGAGGAGTTAGGGATAGCATCCGATCCGTCACAGCTGGAGAGTAGGTCCACACATCTGTCCGCTTCACTGCGTTTAATGGAGGAGGAGGAGGAGGAAGAAGAGTTGTCCGATGATGTGATGGTGATACAGGAGGCTTCCGGGCAACTTCGAATCGTCCCATTGTTGCAGCGCGGATGGGTAGACATGGACGATGAGGAGGAAATGGAGATTGAACTTTCCGGTGGGGCCAGAGGAGTCATGCCAACTAACACTGTGGCAGACATGGCTGAGTTCATGTTGGGGTGCTTTACAACCGACAAGCGTATTGTCAAAATCATGGAGGACAACCAGTACTGGATCTTTGCCATCCTTGACCCCCGGTATAAAAACAACATCTCCTCTTTTATTCCGGTAGAGGGGAGGGCCAATCGCATCAATGCTTGCCACAGGCAATTGGTGCAGAATATGATGGAGATGTTTCCAGCATGTGACGTTGGTGGCAGGGAGGGCAGTTCCTCCAGTAGGCAACCAAGTTCTCACCGGTCCACACAAACGAGGGGCACACTGTCTAAGGTCTGGGACACCTTGATGGCACCCCCTCGCCAAAGTGCTGCCACTGAGGGTCCTAGTGTCACCAGGTGTGAGAAGTATAGGCGCATGTTGCGGGAATACCTTTCCGAACACAGCCCTGTCCTCTTCGACCCCTCTGCGCCCTACACGTATTGGATGTCGACGTTGGACCTGTGGCTTGAACTTGCCCTATATGCCTTGGAGGTGCTGTCCTGTCCTGCCGCCAGCGTCCTATCTGAGAGGGTGTTCAGTGCAGCCGGTGGCATCATCACTGACAAGCGCACCCGTCTGTCAGCTGAGAGTGCCGACCGGCTCACTTTGATAAAAATGAACCGCCACTGGATAGAGCCTTCATTTTTGTGCCCACCTGTGTAAAGCACCCCAACATGAAACTCCATGTCTGTACTCAACCTCTCCAATTCCTCCGCATCCTCATACTCATCCACCATAAGCGTTGCACAATTCTGCTAATACTAGGCTCCCTCCACCCTGATTTCCCACAACTCTGCTGGTTAGAGGCTCCTTCCACCCTGATTTCCCACAACTCTGCTGGTTAGAGGCTCCCTCCACCATGAATTGGTCCAAACTGGGGTTTTTAGAGGCTCCCTCCACCATGAACTTCCCATAGCTTGGCTGTTTAGAGGCTCCCTCCACCATGAATTGGTCCAAACTGGGTTTTTTAGAAGCTCCCTTCACCATGAATTGGTCCAAACTGGGCTGGTTAGAGGCTCCCTCCACCATGAACTTCCCATAGCTTGGCTGTTTAGAGGCTCCCTCCACCATGAATTGGTCCAAACTGGGGGTTTTAGAGGCTCCCTCCACCATGAATTTCGCAAAACCTGGCTGTTTAGAGGCTCCCTCCACCAAGAATTGGTCCAAACTGGGGGGTTTAGAGGCTCCCTCCACCATGAATTTCCCAAAACTTGGCTGTTTAGAGGCTCCCTCCACCATGAATTGGTCCAAACTGGGCTGGTTAGAGGCTCCCTCCACCATGAATTTCCCAAAACTTGGCTGTTTAGAGGCTCCCTCCACCATGAATTGGTCCAAACTGGGCTGGTTAGAGGCTCCCTCCACCATGAACTTCCCATAGCTTGGCTGTTTAGAGGCTCACTCCACCATGAATTGGTCCAAACAAGTGATTATGAAGATAATCTTGTTTCCCTTAGTCCTAACAGCGGCACAATGTGGGGTATTTCTGCCCCTGTGTGCTGGTAGGACAGGCGGATTTTTAATTAGCCAATCAAAAAGCGTGGCTGGCCCTATAAGAGGGCACAAGAACCTCCCCTCTGCGTGTCAATACAAAAGTACCTCCATATTTATACACAGTTTTATACATAAGATATGATTCCCAGGGTGGGAAATCTTGTGCCGCTGTTAGGACTAAGGGAAACAAGATTATCTTCATAATCACTTGTTCCCTGTCATCCGTACCAGCGGCACAATGTGGGGATATAGCAAGTAGGCCCAAAGATGGGCGGGATTATTCCATGACAGAGCTCAAAATGGTTTGGGCAAAGGCAGAGGAATCGGACACCCGGTCCCTCAGGCGGTAATGCCGAATGAACGTGGACTCAGATGCCCAGGAGGCAGCTGCACAAGTCTGATCCAAGGACAACGCACTCCTCTCAGCCCGAGAGGTGGACACTGCCCTGGTCGAGTGGGCATGAAGAAAAGATGGGACCGGACGCCCTTGGGCGGTGTAGGCGACCTTTATGGTATCGGAGACCCAGCGGGATATCGTGGCCTTGGCGCCTTTATTCTTCCCCGTATAACTGATTAACAGGTTTTCGGCCTGCCTAAAAGGGCGAGTGCGCTGCAGATAAATTTGCAGACATCTGATTACATCCAGCCTGTGCCATCTTTCCTCTTCAGATGAAGAGGGGAAGGGAAAAAATGCTGGAAGAGAAATAGTTTGGTTCCTATTTGCAGCGGATGGAATCTTGGGACGAAATCCTGGGAGGAACCTAAGCTGCACATGGTCCGAAAAAAATATAGTATATGGCTCCTCGGCAGATAAGGCTTGTAGCTCACTAACTCTTTTGGCAGTTGTAACTGCCAATAGTAGAGCCATTTTGCCAGTCAGTAACTTAAGTGAGACTTCTTCCAGGGGTTCGAATGGTTGGTCACAAAGAGCGTTCAGGACCGGAATAAGGTCCCATTGGTGGACAGGGGTGTTCACCACCGGTCTCAGCCTAGTTGCTCCTTTAATAAAGGTGCTCACTAAAGGATCCTGAGACAAACGCCTCCCCAGATAGGCGGACAGGGCCGCTACGTGTACTTTGAGTGTGGCCGCAGCCAGACCTCTGTCTAGTCCGTCTTGAAGGAAGTCCAGGATCGCCTCAATCGGGGGACCAGTGGAGTCCACTTGATGCTGCAGACACCAGGCATTAAAGATGTTACTAATTCGACGGTAATTCCTGTTAGTCGAATCCGCTCTGGCGCTGGATAGGGTCTTCAAGACGGCTTGTGACAGTCCTCTATTCCTCAATAGGGACTGGTCAACCTCCAGGCTGTCAGGTTGAGTCTCCTCAGATCCTGGCATCTCAGCTCTCCTTGGGTTACCAGATCTGGGAGAGGGGGAAGCCTCCAATATATGCCCTGACTCATTTGAATGAGCTGAGCAAACCAAGCCCTTTTTGGCCAGAACGGGATTATGGCTATTCCCGAGGCTTGGTCCTGTCTTATTTTGATCAATACCTTCGGTATGATTGGAATTGGAGGGAATATGTAAAACAGCCTGAACCTCCATGGGATGGACAGGGCATCCACTGCCAAGGGATTGTCCTCCTGGTATAGGGAGCAGAAGGTCCCTACCTTGGCATTGAGTCGGGTAGCCATTAGATCGACCTCCGGGAGACCCCATCTCTGGACGATCTGTTGAAAAACGTCTGGATTGAGAGACCATTCTCCTGATACGGTAATACCCCGACTCAGATGATCCGCTACTATGTTCAGGGAGCCCTTTATGTGAACAGCGGATAACTGGGCTAGGTTCTTCTCTGCCCAGGCAAATATAAGATTCGTCTCTCTCAGTAAGGTTGGTGACCTGGTGCCCCCTTGTTTGTTTATGTAGACTACCACCGTCATGTTGTCTGACCTGATCTTGACAGACTTGCCTTTCAACTCCGGGGCAAAGTGCACTAGGGCCAAGTACACAGCTCTGAGTTCCTTGAGATTGGAAGATCCCAGCTCCGGACATCTCCATCGTCCTTGTACAGTCCTGTCCTGGCAATGGGCTCCCCATCCCCACTGGGATGCATCTGTTGGACCTTCCGTCTTTCAGGTGTATCCACCATCTGAGGGAAAGACGGGTAGCGGGAGAAAGGCAGATCTTCTTGTGCAGTCCCCGTGGAGACCTGTTCCAGGTTGTCAACACTTCCATCTGCAGGGGACGCAAATGCCATAAAGCCCAAGGGACTGCTCTGGCCGAGGATGACATTAGGCCGAGGACCCTCATGGCGGTGCGGATAGTTACCCGCCGGGTGTGTAATAGAAACCGTGCACCGGCCTGGATCCTTTCTTTCCTTGGGCTGGAGAGGAAGATCTGCATCGTTTCTGAATCCACTATGAACCCGAGGAACTTCCTCCGTGTGGAAGGAACGATTTCGGACTTCTCCCAGTTGATGATCCATCCTAACTCTTGTAGGAAACTGATGGCAAGGTTGAGCTGCTGGAGGAGAGCAGCAGGAGACTGAGCTTTCAGAAGCCAGTCGTCTAGGTAAGGAACGATGAAGAGGCCCTGTAGTCTGAGGGCCGCAGCAACCGGAGCGATCACCTTGGTAAATACCAGGGGGGCGGATGTGATGCCAAACGGCAGAGCTGTAAATTGAAAGTGCTCCCTGTGGCCGGCCATAGAAACGGCAATCCTGAGGAATTTCCTGTGGGAGTGAGCAATAGGGACATGAAGGTAGGCGTCCTTCAGGTCGAGGGTAACCATCACGTCTCCTGGCTGGAGAAAAGCAGACACGGAATCCACGGTTTCCATACGGAATGACCTCTTCTTGATAAAGCGATTGAGGTACCTCAGGTCTATTATCATTCTCCAGCCCCCGGTGACTTTGGGGACCAGAAAGACGGGGGAGTAAACTCCCAGACCGAGATCTGAGGCTGGGACCTTCTCCAGGGCGCCTTTGATAACATACTCGGCGACCAAGGCCTCTAAACTGGCCTGTTGGGAAGGTGGAAGGGTTCTGGTGACAACAAACCGATCTGGAGGTGGAAGGTGGAATTTGATAAGATAACCGTGCTGTATAATTCTTAGCACCCATGGATCTTGAATATGGGTGACCCAAGTTCTGAAGAAAACCGAAAGACGTCCTCCCACAGGAAGGGGGGCCACAGGGAGCTGCCCCGCGTCAAAATTCCGGCTTCCTCTTGGTGTCCTCCCTAGAAGCACCACGTCCGGAACCTCTAGGACGATATCTGGGACGCCTTTGCTGGGTTGGGCGTCTATAATTAGAGGCGGAACCTCTGCCTCTAGAGGGGGCACGTCTGCCCCTGGCAGCTTGAGGTAAGGACTTCCCCTTACCTTCAGCTAATCCCTCTATGATAGTATCCAAGCCCTGCCCAAATACTCTTCCTGGCTCAAAAGGGAGCGCGCAAAGAGCAGCCTTGGATGCAAAGTCTGCACGCCAAGGCTTTAGCCACAGGGGTCTGCGGGCCGCAGTGGACAACGCCATCGACTTGGCTGAAATTCTCAACTGATGGCGAGAAGATTCAGCCAAAAAATCTGCGGCCCTATGAATATTCTTCATGGAAGCCAAGATGTCATCCCTGTCCACACCGGAATCAATATCCCGCTCCAAGGTGGCTAGGCGGTTACGAAGAAAATCGCCCACAGTGGTAGAGGCTATGGCTACTGAGGCTTGGGCAGAGGAAGCAGAATAAACCTTCTTTAGAGTGGCGTCAGCCCTGCGATCCAAAGGATCCTGAAGATTTGATCCATCTTCGAGGGGCACCAGGGTTCTACGAGACAACTTCGCCACGGCTAGATCCACCTTCGGGGGAGGCCCCCAGGAATCCCACTGAGTCGAATCCATAGGGAACAGGTGCTTAAAGATCCTGGATAATGAATGTCCTTTCTCTGGCTGCTTCCACTGCTGCACCATGAGGTCGGTCAGCGTGGCGTCCGCATGGAAGGCAATATGTCCCCCAGAGGCAGACGTGGAGGCTTCCCCGTCAACATCTCGGCCCACTGTAGACCGGATGGACTTCAGCAGCCTGCCTGTTTGTTCATAGTGGAACACAGGTCTGCTGGAAACTACAGAGTCGTCCTCGGAGGAAACATCCTCTGCCACCCGTAGATGTTCCAGGGGAGGGAGGGACGAGGAACGATGCTCTGTGCATGGTCTCTTGGCGAGCTGAGACAAGGTAGACTGTATGCCTTTAAGGGAATCATCCTGCAAAAATAAAGAGAGAGTACAAGCAAGGGAATTATCCTTACCCAAGCGATGCCCAACTCACCATCTCCTTGACCCAGGCCATCATATCTCTAGGAGAAGGCTCCTCAGGTGGGGGGCCTCTGCAACCGCGACAACGGGCCCACTCATAGCCTAAAAATAATAGGCGGGTTATAGGACCGGTAGTACCCCGGAGGGGATAACTCTTTAAGCCGCTACCTACCATCAGGGAGCGGCGTGTCACAGTCAAAACAGGAAAGGTGCTTCCTTTTGGCAGTAGATTTCCTCCTATAATCCCCAGGGGGGGTAGTAGAGGAAGACATATCCTACAGAGAGACCATAGACCATGCAAAATTGTCACCAACATATTCTACCAAATATCAAAAGAAGGGGTAGATCTTACCGTGTCCTAGACCAGACAGCAGGGTGACAAGAAACTGAAGGTTTGGTTTGGAGGCAAAAGGAGACTTGAAGCTAAGCAACAACCTCTGATGCACAGCCTTCCGCCTTAGAAAAGGAGAAGGTAACTAATAACCGGCCGGCCTGACCTTTAACCCGGCCGGCCGGAAATGGGAGGGGACATAATCACATGTACCCTCCAGGAAGAAAAAAAGGTTACCCCCCCCCCCTCTTCATACAGCCCCAGCAGGGGCGCCTACCCCCTCAATTCCTGGCCCGGACCTGCGTGCAGGCTAGATTCTGCAATAAGCAGAAAGCCGGAGTAAACACCTTTCGCCGGCGCCAGGACTTTCAATGGCGCCGCTATACTTCCGGACACAACCGGAAGTGTGTGCCCGGCAAATGCGGACGCAGGGAACTCTCCGCCGGGAACTTAGTTCCCGCAGAGCACGTCCGCGAGCGCACAGCGAGAGAGCCCCGCGGCAGAGTGCCGGGCCAACTCACCAGCACGCGATGTGCTGACAGGTGAGCCAGAGGGAGAAGGAGGGGAGGGAGGGAGGGAGGGAGGTAGGAGGGAAGGAAAGGAGCCACGCAGGCTAAAAAACTTTTTTTCCCCCAGACAGGGGAAGGGAACCTTCAATCAAGAAGGTCAGAAACTGAAAGAAGAAGAATTATGCTCCAAAGGTAAGTAACCCATAGAGCCTAAAATAAGAGGACACAAGTCCTCCCCACCTGTCCTTGACCACACAGGACAGAAAAAAACACGCAGAGGGGAGGTTCTTGTGCCCTCTTATAGGGCCAGCCACGCTTTTTGATTGGCTAATTAAAAATCCGCCTGTCCTACCAGCACACAGGGGCAGAAATACCCCACATTGTGCCGCTGGTACGGACGACAGGGAACTGGGGTTTTTAGAGGCTCCCTCCACCATGAATTTCCCAAAACTTGGCTGTTTAGAGGCTCCCTCCACCATGAATTTCCCAAAACTTGGCTGGTTAGAGGCTCCCTCCACCATGAATTGGTCCAAACTGGGCTGGTTAGAGGCTCCCTCCACCATGAATTGGTCCAAACTGGGGTTTTTAGAGGCTCCCTCCACCATGAATTTCCCAAAACTCGACTTTTTAGAGGCTCCCTCCACCATGAATTGGTCCAAACTGGGCTGGTTAGAGGCTCCCTCCACCATGAACTTCCCATAGCTTGGCTGTTTAGAGGCTCCCTCCACCATGAATTGGTTCAAACTGGGGTTTTTAGAGGCTCCCTCCACCATGAATTTCCCAAAACTTGGCTGTTTAGAGGCTCCCTCCAACATGAATTGGTCCAAACTGGGCTGTTTAGAGGCTCCCTCCACGATGAATTTGCCCAAACTCTGCTGGTTAGAGGCTCAATCCACTCTGATTTTCAAAACAAATGTTGGTGCCAACCTCAACTTACTACAAGGGCCAAATTCACTGCTGGTGACAAGCTCTCCTCACTGCAAGTGCCAAATACACATGTTTCAAGGTGTTTTCCTACTGTCAGAGAGGTGGTATTGAGTGTGTAAAGTGTGTAGTTGTTAGGCAGTGATGTTGGGGTAATAGAGGGTCTTTGGTGTGTTAGATGCCCCCAGACATGCTTCCCCTGCTGTCCCAGTGTCATTCCAGAGGTGTTGGCATCATTTCCTGTGGTGTCATAGTGGACTTGGTCACCCTCCAGACACGGATTTGGGTTTCCCCCTTAACGAGTATATGTTCCCCATAGACTATAATGGGGTTCGAAACCCGTTCGAACACACGAACATTGAGCGGCTGTTCGAATCGAATTTCGAACCTCGAACATTTTAGTGTTCGCTCATCTCTAATTATTTATATAGAATACACAGTATATAGTATTATTTATATAGAGAACACAGTGTATAGTATTATTTAAATAGAGAGCACAGTGTATAGTATTATTTTTAATGAATACACAGTGTATAGTATTATTTATATAGAGAACACAGTGTATAGTATTATTTATATTTAGAACACAGTGTATATAATTATTTATATAGAATACACAGTGTATAGTATTATTTATATTTAGAACACAGTGTATAGTATTATTTATAAAGAGAACACAGTGTATAGTATTATTTATATAGAGAACACAGTGCATAGTATTATATATATAGAATACACAGTGTATAGTATTATTTATAAAGAGAACACAGTGTATAGTATTATTTATATAGAATACACAGTGTATAGTCGTATTTATATACAATACACAGTGTATAGTATTATTTATATATAATACACAGTGCATAGTATTATTTATATAGAGAACACAGTGTATAGTATTATTTATATATAATACACAGTGTATAGTAATATTTATATAGAATACACAGTGTATAGTATTATTTATATATAATATACAGTGTATAGTATTATTTATATAGAGAACACAGTGTATAGTATTATTTATATAGAATACACAGTGTATAGTATTATTTATATAGAATACACAGTGTATAGTATTATTTATATAGAATACACAGTGTATCTCTGTACCAAATTTGGTGAAGATCGGTCCAGTCGTTTGGTTCGCATTAGAGTACAGACAGACGGACAGACAGACAGACAGAAATTCATTTTTATAATATAGGGAGATACACAGTGTATAGTATTATTTATATATAATACAGAGTGTATAGTAATATTTATATAGAATACACAGCGTATAGTATTATTTATATAGAGAACACAGTGTATAGTATTATTTATATAGAATACACAGTGTATAGTATTATTTATATAGAGAACACAGTGTATAGTATTATTTATATAGAATACACAGTGTATAGTATTATTTATATAGAGAACAGAGTGTATAGTATTATTTATAGTGAATACACAGTGTATAGTATTATTTGTATAGAATACTCAGTGTATATACTATTATTTATATAGAATACGCAGTGTACAGTATTATGTATATAGAGAACACATTGTATAGTATTATTTATATAGAACACACAGTGTATAGTATTCTTTCTATAGAATACACAGTGTATAGTATTATTTATATAGAGAACGCAGTGTATAGTATTATTTATATTAAATACACAGTGTATAGTATTATTTATATAGAATACACAGTGTATAGTATTATTTATATAGAGAACACAGTGTATAGTATTATTTATATAGAATACACAGTGTAGAGAATTATTTATATAGAGAACACAGTGTATAGTATTATTTATATAGAATACACAGTGTAGAGAATTATTTATATAGAGAACACAGTGTATAGTATTATTTATATAGAATACACAGTGTATAGTATTATTTATATAGAATACACAGTGTATATAGTAGTATTTATATACAATACACAGTGTATAGTATTATTTATATATAATACACAGTGTATAGTATTATTTATATAGATTACACAGTGCATAGTATTATTTATATACAATACACAGTGTATAGTATTATGTATATAGAATACACAGTGTATAGTATTATTTAAGTAGAGAACACAGTGTATAGTATTATTTTTATTGAATACACAGTGTATAGTATTATTTATATAGAATACACAGTGTATAGTATTATTTATATAGAGAACACAGTGTATTGTATTATTTATATAGATAACACAGTGTATAGTATTATTTATATAGAAAACACAGTGTATAGTATTAATTATATAGAATACACAGTGGATATACTATTATTTATATAGAATACATAGTGTATAGTATTATGTATGTAGAATACACAGTGTATAGTATTATTTATATAACGAACACAGTGTATAGTATTATTTATATAGAATACACAGTGTATAGTATTATTTATATACAGAACACAGTGCATATTATTTATATAGAATACACACTTTATAGTATTATATATATAGAGAACACAGTGTGTAGTATTATTTATATTGAATACACAGTGTATAGTATTTATATAGAATACACAGTGTAAAGTATTATTTATATAGAATACACAGTGTATAGTATTATTTATATTGAATACACAGTGTATAGTATTATTTATATTGAATACACAGTGTATAGTATTATTTTTATTGAATATACAGTGTATAGTATTATTTATATTCAATACACAGTGTATAGTATTATTTTTATTAAATACACAGTGTATAGTATTATTTTTATTGAATACACAGTGTATAGTATTATTTTTATTGAATACACAGTGTATAGTATTATTTATATAGCGAACAATGCATAGTATTATTTTTATTGAATACACAGTGTATAGTATAATTTATATACAGTACAAAGTGTATAGTATTATTTATATAGAATATACAGTGTATATACAAATATTTATGTAGAATACACAGTGTATAGTATTATTTATATTGAATACACAGTGTATAGTATTATTTATATTGAATACACAGTGTATAGCATTATTTTTATTGAATACACAGTGTATAGTATTATTTATATTGAATACACAGTGTATATTATTATTTTTATTGAATACACAGTGTATAGTATTATTTATATAGAGAACACAGTGTATAGTATTATTTATATAGAATACATAGTGTATAGTATTATTTATATAGAATACACAGTGTATAGTATTATTTATATAGAATACACAATGTATAGTATTATTTATATACAATACAAAGTGAATAGTATTATTTATATAGAGAACACAGTGTATAGTATTATTTATATAGAGAAGACAGTGTATAGTATTATATATATGGAATACACAGTGTATATACTATTATTTATATAGAATACACAGTGTATATACTATTATTTATATAGAATACACAGTGTATAGTATTATTTATATAGAATACACAGTGTATAGTATTATTTATATAGAATACACAGTGGATAATATTATTTATATAGAGAGCACAGTGCATAGTATTATTTATATAGAATACACAGTGTATAGTATTATTTATATAGAGAACACAGTGTATTGTATTATTTATATAGATAACACAGTGTATAGTATTATTTATATAGAAAACACAGTGTATAGTATTAATTATATAGAATACACAGTGGATATACTATTATTTATATAGAATACATAGTGTATAGTATTATGTATGTAGAATACACAGTGTATAGTATTATTTATATAACGAACACAGTGTATGGTATTATTTATATAGAATACACAGTGTATAGTATTATTTATATACAGAACACAGTGCATATTATTATTTATATAGAATACACACTTTATAGTATTATATATATATAGAGAACACAGTGTGTAGTATTATTTATATTGAATACACAGTGTATAGTATTTATATAGAATACACAGTGTAAAGTATTATTTATATAGAATACACAGTGTATAGTATTATTTATATTGAATACACAGTGTATAGTATTATTTATATTGAATACACAGTGTATAGTATTATTTTTATTGAATACACAGTGTATAGTATTATTTATATTGAATACACAGTGTATAGTATTATTTTTAGTAAATACACAGTGTATAGTATTATTTTTATTGAATATACAGTGTATAGTATTATTTTTATTGAATACACAGTGTATAGTATTATTTATATAGCGAACACAGTGTATAGTATTATTTATATAGAATACACAGTGTATAGTATTATTTATATAGAATACACAGTGTATAGTATTATTTATATTGAATACACAGTGTATTGTATTATTTATATAGATTACAGAGTGTATAGTATTATTTATATAGAGAACACAGTGTATAGTATTATTTAATAGAGAACAATGCATAGTATTATTTTTATTGAATACACAGTGTATAGTATAATTTATATACAGTACAAAGTGTATAGTATTATTTATATAGAATATACAGTGTATATACAAATATTTATGTAGAATACACAGTGTATAGTATTATTTATATTGAATACACAGTGTATAGTATTATTTATATTGAATACACAGTGTATAGTATTATTTTTATTGAATACACAGTGTATAGTATTATTTATATTGAATACACAGTGTATATTATTATTTTTATTGAATACACAGTGTATAGTATTATTTATATAGAAAACACAGTGTATAGTATTATTTATATAGAATACATAGTGTATAGTATTATTTATATAGAATACACAGTGTATAGTATTATTTATATAGAATACACAGTGTATAGTATTATTTATATAGAATACACAATGTATAGTATTATTTATATACAATACAAAGTGAATAGTATTATTTATATAGAGAACACAGTGTATAGTATTATTTATATAGAGAAGACAGTGTATAGTATTATATATATGGAATACACAGTGTATATACTATTATTTATATAGAATACACAGTGTATATACTATTATTTATATAGAATACACAGTGTATAGTATTATTTATATAGAATACACAGTGTATAGTATTATTTATATAGAATACACAGTGGATAATATTATTTATATAGAGAGCACAGTGCATAGTATTATTTATATAGAATACACAGTGTATAGTATTATTTATATAGAGAACACAGTGTATATTATTATTTATATAGAATACATAGTGTATAGTATTATTTATATAGAATACAAAGTGTATAGTAATAGTTATATAGAATACACAGTGTATAGTATAATTTATATAGAATTCACAGTGTATAGTATTATTTATATAGAATACACAGAGTAAAGTATTATTTATATAGAATACACAGCGTATAGTATTATTTATATAGAGAACACAGTGTATAGTATTATTTATATTGAATACACAGTGTATAGTATTATTTATAAAGCATACACAGTGTATAGTATTATTTATATAGAATACACAGTGTATAGTATTATTTATATAGATTACAAAGTGTATAGTATTATTTATATAGATTACACAGTGTATAGTATTATTTATATAGAGAACACAGTGTATAGTATTATTTATATTGAATACACAGTGTATAATATTATTTATATAGAGAACACAGTGTATAGTATTATTTATATTGAATACACAGTGTATAGTATTATTTATATAGAATACACAGTGTATAGTATTATTTATATAGAGAACACAGTGTATAGTATTATTTATATTGAATACACAGTGTAAAGTATTATTTATATAGAGAACACAGTGTATAGTATTATTTATATAGAAAACACAGTGTATAGTATTATTTATATAGATTACACAGTGCATAGTATTATTTATATAGAATACACAGTGTATAGTATTATTTATATATAATACACAGTGTATAGTATTATTTATATAGAGAACTCAGTGTATAGTATTATTTATATTGAATACACAGTGTATAATATTAATTATATAGAGAACACAGTGTATAGTATTATTTATATTGAATACACAGTGTATATTATTATTTATATAGCATACACAGTGTATAGTATTATTTATATAGAGGACACATTGTATAATATTATTTATATAGAATACACAGTGTATAGTATTATTTATATAGAATACACAGTGTATAGTATTATTTACATAAAATACACAGTGTATAGTATTATTTATATAGATTACACAGTGCATAGTATTATTTATATAGAATACACAGTGTATAGTATTATTTATATAGAATACACAGTGTATAGTATGATTTATATTGAATACACAGTGTATAATATTATTTATATAGAGAACACAGTGTATAGTATTATTTATATTGAATACACAGTGTATAGTATTATTTATATAGCATACACAGTGTATAGTATCATTTATATAGAGGACACAGTGTATAGTATTATTTAAATAGAGAACTTAGTATATAGTATTATTTTTATTGAATACACAGTGTATAGTATTATTTATATAGAATACACAGTGCATAGTATTATTTATATAGAATATACAGTGTATAGTATTTATATTGAAGACACAGTGTATAGTATTATTTTTATTGAAGACACAGTGTATAATATTATTTATATAGAGAACACAGTGTATAGTATTATTTATATTGAATACACAGTGTATAGTATTATTTATATAGAGGACACATTGTATAGTATTATTTATATAGAATACACAGTGTATAGTATTATTTAAATAGAGAACTCATTGTATAGTATTATTTTTAATGAATACACAGTGTATAGTATTATTTATATAGAATACATAGTGTATAGTATTATTTATATAGAGAACACAGTGTATAGTTGTCACGGAGCAAAGGTATACGTCTTCCTCCGGAGGATATCTTGAATCAACACGGACGCAAGAGGTCGGGAGACAACAGCAATTTATTGTAATCCACAAAGTTAGTAGCCGGCGGCGGTCACATCAACCGTAATAACAATTGTAACGGAGCAAAAGTATACGTCCTTCCTCCGGAAAATATCTTGAATCAACAGGGACGCAAGAGGTCGGGAGACAACAGCAATTTATTGTAATCCACAAAGTTAGTAGCCGGCGGCGGTCACATCAACCGTAATAACAATAAGTCCACAGAAGTCACAATCCAATGATAACTTTGGTTCCTTGGTCCTGTAACTAAGTCCTGGCTCTCTGCAGAGCTGTGCACAGGCCGGCTAACAAATACTAACTCCAGCTACAACTATATACTAAGACTGTTACACCTATATCTGTGGGTGGGAAGGGCTGAGTCACAGATCCTTCCCCCCTCACCTATACCAAGGAGAGCAGACTCCCTGTCTACTATGGACAATGCACCATCCAACATCTTCTTGGAGACACTGATCAGATTATCTCCACCCATTGTCCTCACTGGTCCTCACTAGTTAGAGGTATTTGCATACAATGTGCTAACACACTAGACCCTAATCAGCCAACTACACATTGATGTATATAACAGGTTAGAGAATACATTCCACATGAAATATATATTACACATTGCCTATAGTATAGACTCTAACCATCCCGTGACAACCCCTCCCCCTCTCAAAACATGTGCATGACACAATTGGCCTACACAGGTAAATTGGGGAATGCACATCAGTCTCTATAGCTCATATGTCCTCCTGCCGGGATAACCCATCTGCGTTCTGGTGTTGGTTCCCTCGGCGGTACTGAATGGTAAAGTTGTAGAGTTGAAGGGCTGGCATCTGGCAGAAAATCCGGTCGATCCATGTTGGCGTCTCTCTGAGCTTGGCTTCGGGTCACTGCTCCCACAAAGTGGCACTGTAGATTTCCAACATCGTTGCCTAACAGAACATCGGCCGGCAGCCCGCTCATCACACCAATTGTGCATCGTTTTGGTCCATAACCATAGTCGAGTTCCACGGTAGCTTTAGGAATACGTTTCCGAGTACCTCCTGCCAACTCGATAGAAAGGCCAGGGCCCTCCTCTAGGGCCTCGGGTCGAACTACTCGGGGGTCCGCTACCGTTAGGAAAGCTCCCGAGTCCCGGAATCCAACAACTGTTCGGCCATCCAGTAGGACCTCCTGCAAGTGCTTCCGCTGAAGGTTTGCGGGATGTGTGGCGGAAGGCTGAATCCCATAGACCCCTGGAGGTGGAACAGATGGGTCATTCATGGAGTCATCTGGAAATGGGGCCAAACTTTCAGTCCTAGGGGTGGTTCCCAGGTAGTGAATAGGCCGGGATGCCACGGTGGCCCGTGCCCCCATGTTAGCAGGGCAACTAGCTTGCAAATGTCCAGGCCGCCTGCACCCAAAACATCTGCGCTCTAGCATTCTTCCAGTAGGTCGTTGTCTAGGGACAGGGTTGTTCATAGCTGGAGGCCGATGGGCTGGGGCAGGGGTAGAGGGGGAATTGTAATCCTGAGGCCGGGCACGAAAGGTGGGTGGCTGGATGAAGGGTGTCTGGCGGACTGTGGTAGTTTTCCGCTCCTCTGCAAACAACCTCTTCCACTGCGGCTTGATGGTCAGGCCCTCATCTGCAAGGGAAGCAGCTTGCTCCACTGTGGCTGGGTTCCGTTCCAGCACCCACTCACGGATCTCAGCGGGGCACTGGGAAAAGAACTGTTCCTTAAGTATGACTTGGAGGATCTTATCGACTGTGACAGCCTCCTTTCCTTCTAGCTAGCGCTTGCATGCTTGCTTCAACTTGTGGGCGAACATGTGGAAGGAGCTTCCCCCATTGTAAGACAAAGAGCGGAATTGAACTCGGTAGGTCTCTGGAGTGACTGCATAATACTTCTGCACCGCTCTTTTAATGGCCTCATAGTCCCGCTGATCACTAGGGTCCATGGCTCTGAGAGCTTCCGCAGCCCCATCTCGTAGGTGCCCCACCAGATACCGGACCCAATCCTTCTCTGGGACTTCCATCAGGTGGCACTGGTGTTCAAAGTCCTGAAAATATCCATCAACATCCCCAGCCGCTTCATCAAAGGTCTTGAAGTGTTTATGGGAGACATATGGTGGTTCTCTCACTGTTGGGCTGGGGGTCGACGTTTGATTATAATTCCGCGTAGTTATCTCAGCCATTCGCATTTCATGCGCCATTCTTTCCTTTTCATACGCCATTCTCTGTTCCTCCTTCTCCGTTTCCTGAGCCCTCTGTAATGCTCTACTCCTTTGCTCTGCAGTTGCTCCTAGCCCCAGCACTGCCAACTCCTCCTCATACAAAACAACCCATCTGCTCTTTTGGGTCTGTACCTGCCACTCCCGTATCTCTACTGTCTCCTGGGGGCAGCCCTCCTCATGGTCGCTTTGCAGGGTCATCTCCTCCAGTGCCTCGATCAGTTGCTCTTTCGTTCTTCCCTGATAACTCAGGTTTAGTTCCCGGGCCCTTACTTGTAGACTTGCCATAGTCCAGTTCCTGTATTCTGAGGTTGTGGCTCCATTAATCGCTGGGCTGCTGTAGTCCATCTCGCTGTCCGCTGTTGATCCCACCGCTGCCACCAGTTGTAACGGAGCAAAAGTATACGTCCTTCCTCCGGAAAATATCTTGAATCAACAGGGACGCAAGAGGTCGGGAGACAACAGCAATTTATTGTAATCCACAAAGTTAGTAGCCGGCGGCGGTCACATCAACCGTAATAACAATAAGTCCACAGAAGTCACAATCCAATGATAACTTTGGTTCCTTGGTCCTGTAACTAAGTCCTGGCTCTCTGCAGAGCTGTGCACAGGCCGGCTAACACATACTAACTCCTAGCTACAACTATATACTAAGACTGTTACACCTATATCTGTGGGTGGGAAGGGCTGAGTCACAGATCCTTCCCCCCTCACCTATACCAAGGAGAGCAGATTCCCTGTCTACTATGGACAATGCACCATACAACATCTTCTTGGAGACACTGATCAGATTATCTCCACCCATTGTCCTCACTGGTCCTCACTAGTTAGAGGTATTTGCATACAATGTGCTAACACACTAGACCCTAATCAGCCAACTACACATTGATGTATATAACAGGTTAGAGAATACATTCCACATGAAATATATATTACACATGGCCTATAGTATGGACTCTAACCATCCCGTGACAACAATAAGTCCACAGAAGTCACAATCCAATGATAGCTTTGGCTCCTTGGTCCTGTAACTAAGTCCTGGCTCTCTGCAGAGCTGTGCACAGGCCGGCTAACACATACTAACTCCAGCTACAACTATATACTAAGACTGTTACACCTATATCTGTGGGTGGGAAGGGCTGAGTCACAGATCCTTCCCCCCTCACCTATGCCAAACAGAGCAGACTCCCTGTCTACTATGGACAATGCACCATCCAACATCTTCTTGGAGACACTGATCAGATTATCTCCACCCATTGTCCTCACTAGTTAGAGGTATTTGCATACAATGTGCTAACACACTAGACCCCAATCAGCCAACTACACATTGATGTATATAACAGGTTAGAGAATACATTCCACATGAAATATATATTACACATTGCCTATAGTATAGACTCTAACCATCCCGTGACAACCCCTCCCCCTCTCAAAACATGTGCATGACACAATTGGCCTACACAGGTAAATTGGGGAATGCACATCAGTCTCTATAGCTCATATGTCCTCCTGCCGGGATAACCCATCTGTGTTCTGGTGTTGGTTCCCTCGGCGGTACTGAATGGTAAAGTTGTAGAGTTGAAGGGCTGGCATCTGTCAGAAAATCCGGTCGATCCATGTTGGCGTCTCTCTGAGCTTGGCTTCGGGTCACTGCTCCCACAAAGTGGCACTGTAGATTTCCAACATCGTTGCCTAACAGAACATCGGCCGGCAGCCCGCTCATCACACCAATTGTGCATCGTTTTGGTCCATAACCATAGTCGAGTTCCACGGTAGCTTTAGGAATACGTTTCCGAGTACCTCCTGCCAACTCGATAGAAAGGCCAGGGCCCTCCTCTAGGGCCTCGGGTCGCACAACTCGGGGGTCCGCTACCGTTAGGAAAGCTCCCGAGTCCCGGAATCCAACAACTGTTCGGCCATCCAGTAGGACCTCCTGCAAGTGCTTCCTCTGAAGGTTTGCGGGATGTGTGGCAGAAGGCTGAATCCCATAGACCACTGGAGGTGGAACAGATGGGTCATTCATGGAGTCATCTGGAAATGGGGCCAAACTTTCTGTCCTAGGGGTGGTTCCCAGGTAGTGAATAGGCCGGGATGCCACGGTGGCCCGTGCCCCCATGTTAGCAGGGCAACTAGCTTGCAAATGTCCAGGCCGCCCGCACCCAAAACATCTGCGCTCTAGCATTCTTCCAGTAGGTCGTTGTCTAGGGACAGGGTTGTTCATAGCTGGAGGCCGATGGGCTGGGGCAGGGGTAGAGGGGGAATTGTAATCCTGAGGCCGGGCACGAAAGGTGGGTGGCTGGCTGAAGGGTGTCTGGCGGACTGTGGTAGTTTTCCGCTCCTCTGCAAACAACCTCTTCCACTGCGGCTTGATGGTCAGGCCCTCATCTGCAAGAGAAGCAGCTTGCTCAACTGTGGCTGGGTTCCGTTCCAGCACCCACTCACGGATCTCAGCGGGGCACTGGGAAAAGAACTGTTCCTTAAGTATGACTTGGAGGATCTTATCGACTGTGACAGCCTCCTCTCCTTCTAGCCAGCGCTTGCATGCTTGCTTCAACTTGTGGGCGAACATGTGGAAGGAGCTTCCCCCATTGTAAGACAAAGAGCGGAACTGAACTCGGTAGGACTCTGGAGTGACTGCATAATACTTCTGCACCGCTCTTTTAATGGCCTCATAGTCCCGCTGATCACTAGGGTCCATGGCTCTGAGAGCTTCCGCAGCCCCATCTCGTAGGTGCCCCACCAGATACCGGACCCAATCCTTCTCTGGGACTTCCATCAGGCGGCACTGGTGTTCGAAGTCCTGAAAATATCCATCAACATCCCCAGCCGCTTCATCAAAGGTCTTGAAGTGTTTATGGGACACATATGGTGGTTCTCTCACTGTTGGGCTGGGGGTCGACGTTTGATTATAATTCCGCGCAGTTATCTCAGCCATTCGCATTTCATGCGCCATTCTTTCCTTTTCATGCGCCATTCTCTGTTCCTCCTTCTCCGTTTCCTGAGCCCTCTGTAATGCTCTACTCCTTTGCTCTGCAGTTGCTTCTAGCCCCAGCACTGCCAATTCCTCCTCATACAAAACAACCCATCTGCTCTTTTGGGTCTGTACCTGCCACTCCCGTATCTCTACTGTCTCCTAGGGGCAGCCCTCCTCATGGTCGCTTTGCAGAGTCATCTCCTCCAGTGCCTCGATCAGTTGATCTTTCGTTCTTCCCTGGTAACTCAGGTTTAGTTCCCGGG
This sequence comes from Leptodactylus fuscus, assembly GCF_031893055.1. Taxonomy (NCBI): domain Eukaryota; kingdom Metazoa; phylum Chordata; class Amphibia; order Anura; family Leptodactylidae; genus Leptodactylus; species Leptodactylus fuscus. The sequence goes on from NW_027440203.1 coordinate 34,913, forward strand.
CCCTTACTTGTAGACTTGCCATAGTCCAGTTCCTGTATTCTGAGGTTGTGGCTCCATTAATCGCTGGGCTGCTGTAGTCCATCTCGCTGTCTGCTGTTGATCCCACCGCTGCCAACCAGTTGTCACGGAGCAAAGGTATACGTCTTCCTCCGGATGGTCTTTTGAATCAACATGGACGCAAGAGGTCGGGAGACAACAGCAATTTATTGTAATCCACAAAGTTAGTAGCCGACGGCGGTCACATCAACCGTAATAACAATAAGTCCACAGAAGTCACAATCCAATGATAACTTTGGTTCCTTGGTCCTGTAACTAAATCCTGGCTCTCTGCAGAGCTGTGCACAGGCCGGCTAACACATACTAACTCCAGCTACAACTATATACTAAACTGTTACTTCCTATATCTGGGGGTGGGAAGGGCTGAGTCACAGATCCTTCCCCCCTCACCTATGCCAAGGAGAGCAGACTCCCTGTCTCTTTTGAACAATGCACCATCCAACATCTTCTTGGAGACACGGATCAGATTATCTCCACCCATTGTCCTCACTGGTCCTCACTAGTTAGAGGGATTTGCATACAATGTGCTAACACACTAGACCCGAATCAGCCAACTACACACTGATGTTTACAACAGGTTAGAGAATACATTCCACATGAAATATATATTACACATTGCCTATAGTATAGACTCTAACCATCCCGTGACACACAGTGTATAGTATTATTTATATAGAGAACACAGTGTATAGAATTATTTATATAGAATACACAGTGTATAGTATTATTTATATAGAATTCACAGTGTATAGTATTATTTATATAGAGAACACAGTGTGTAGAATTATTTATATAGAATTCACAGTGTATAGTATTATTTATATAGAATTCACAGTGTATAGTATTATTTATATAGAGAACACAGTGTGTAGAATTATTTATATAGAATTCACAGTGTATAGTATTATTTATATAGAATACACAGTGTATAGTATTATTTATATAGAATACACAGTGTGTACTATTATTTATATAGAGAACACAGTGTGTAGAATTATTTATATAGAATTCACAGTGTATAGTATTATTTATATAAATACACAGTGTATATACAATTATGTATGTAGAATACACAGTGTATAGTATTATTTAAATAGAGAACACAGTGTATAGTATTATTTATATAGAGGACACATTGTATAGTAATATTTATATAGAATACACAGTGTATAGTATTATTTATATACAATACACAGTGTATAGTATTATTTATATAGAATTCACAGTGTATAGTATTATTTATATAGAATACACAGTGTATAGTATTATTTATATTTAGAACATAATGTATAGTATTATTTATATAGAATACACAGTGTATGGTATTATTTATATAGAATACACAGTGTATAGTATTATTTATATAGAATACACAGTGTATAGTATTATTTATATAAATACACAGTGTATATACAATTATTTATGTAGAATACACAGTGTATAGTATTATTTAAATAGAGAACACAGTGTATAGTATTATTTATATAGAGGAAACATTGTATAGTAATATTTATATAGAATACACAGTGTATAGTATTATTTATATAGAATACACAGTGTATAGTATTATATATATAGAATTCACAGTGTATAGTATTATTTATATTGAATACACAGTGTATAGTATTATTTATATTTAGAACACAGTGTATAGTATTATTTATATAGAATACACAGTATATAGTATTATTTATATAGAGAACACAGTGTATAATATTATTAATATAGAATACACAGTGTATAGTATTATTTATATTTAGAACACAGTGTATAGTATTATTTATATAGAATACACAGTGTATAGTATTATTTATATTTAGAACACAATGTATAGTATTATTTATATAGAATACACAGTGTATAGTATTATTTATATTTAGAACACAGTGTATAGTATTATTTATATAGATTACACGGTGTATAGTATTAAATATGTAGAATACACAGTGTATAGTAATATTTATATAGAATACAGTGTATAGTATTATTTATATAGAATACACAGTGTATAGTATTATTTATATTTAGAACACAGTGTATAGTATTATTTATATAGATTACACGGTGTATAGTATTAAATATGTAGAATACACAGTGTATAGTAATATTTATATAGAATACAGTGTATAGTATTATTTATATAGAATACACAGCACATAGTATTATTTATATAGAATTCACAGTGTATAGTATTATTTATATAAAATACACAGTGTATATACAATTATTTATGTAGAATACACAGTGTATAGTATTATTTATATAGAGAACACAGTGTATAGTATTATTTATATAGAATACACATTGTATATTATTATTTATATAGAATACACAGTGTATAGTATTATTTATATGAAATACACAGTGTATAGTATTATTTATATAGAGAACACAGTGTATAGAATTATTTATATAGAATACACAGCGCATAGTATTATTTATATAGAATTCACAGTGTATAGTATTATTTATATAGAGAACACAGTGTATAGTATTATTTATACAGAATACACAGTGTATACACAATTATTTATGTAGAATACACAGTGTATAGTATTATTTAAATAGAGAACACAGTGTATAGTATTATTTATATAGAGGACACATTGTATAGTATTATTTATATAGAATACACAGTGTATAGTATTATTTATATAGAATACACAGTGTATAGTATTATTTATATTTTATACACAGTGTATAGTATTATTTATATAGAATACACAGTGTATAGTATTATTTATATAGAGAACACAAGTTATAGTATTATTTATATTGAATACACAGTGTATAGTATTATTTATATTTAGAACACAGTGTATAGTATTATTTATATAGAATACATAGTGTATAGTATTATTTATATAGAGAACACAGTGTATAGAATTATTTATATAGAATACACAGTGTATAGTATTATTTATATAGAGAACACAGTGTATAGTATTATTTATATAGAATACACAGTGTATAGTATTATTTATATTTAGAACACAGTGTATAGTATTATTTATATAGAATACACAGTGTATAATATTATTTATATTTAGAACACAGTGTATAGTATTATTTATATAGATTACACAATGTATAGTATTAATTATATAGCATACACAGTGTATAGTAATATTTATATAGAATACACAGTGTATAGTATTATTTATATAGATTACACAGTGTATATAAAATTATTTATGTAGAATACACAGTGTATAGTATTATTTAAATAGAGAACACAGTGTATAGTATTATTTTTATTGAATACACAGTGTATAGTATTATTTATATAGAATACACAGTGTATAGTATTATTTATATAGAATACACAGTGTATAATATTATTTATATAGAATTCACAGTGTATAGTATTATTTATTTAGAGAACACAGTGAATTGAATTATTTATAAAGAATACACAGTGTATAGTATTATTTATATAGAATACATAGTGTATAGTATTATTTATATTGAATACACAGTGTATAGTATTATTTATATTTAGAACACAGTGTATAGTATTATTTATATAGAATACACAGTGTAAAGTATTATTTATATTGAATACACAGTGTATAGTATTATTTATATTTAGAACACAGTGTATAGTATTATTTATATAGAATATGCAGTGTATAGTATTATTTATATAGAATTCACAGTGTATAGTATTATTTATATAGAGAACACAGTGTATAGTATTATTTATATAAAATACACAGTGTATATACAATTTTTTATGTAGAATACACAGTGTATAGTATTATTTAAATAGAGAACACAGTGTATAATATTATTTATGTAGAGGACACATTGTATAGTAATATTTATATAGAATACACAGTGTATAGTAATATTTATATAGAATACACAGTGTATAGTATTATTTATATTGAATTCACAGTGTATAGTATTATTTATATAGAATACACAGTGTATAGTATTATTTATATAGAGAACACAGTGTATAGTATTATTCATATAGAATACTCAGTGTATAGTATTATTAATATAGAATAGAAAGCTCTTCCCACGGCAAAGAGTCAAGAAAATCCACAGCCCAACCATTGAAAAGGCAATACCGTCATTTGCAAGCCTTTCTTCACTACCCCGAAACACATTGTCATACACACAGGCACAGAAGATCTCACTGACCAGCCCCAACAGACAGCGGGCCAACTGGTCCAACTAGCAGAGAAAGCAAAGCAACAGTTCCCAGACAGTAGTATCATCCTGTCATCTCTGCTCCCACGAGAAGACATCTCTGAAGCTACCATCATGGGGATCAACAAAGAGCTGGCGACCAGAATCAGACAAACACCAGGCATCACCCTGGCACAACACCCCTCCATAGATAAGCGTCACCTATATGATGACAAACACCTCAATAAACATGGCGTCAGCCTCCTAGCGAAGGAATTCAAAGACTTAGTGCTCAACAGAGCCCCCGGGCCTAGACAACAAACAAGACAAAGAACCATGGAAATAATACCCGACAACCGCCAATATCCAAGACAGAACCCCCCAAAGATGCCACCTATCAAGAAAAAGCCAACCAGAGCAACCCAGAGCACCAACATAGAGACAATAAAGAGAATAGAGCATGCGGTTACTACAATGGCCACAACAGCAATGCACATAAACCAATACCTGGCCACACTGCAACCAACCAAGAACCCAGCCCGTCCTCTGCAGGACAGCTCATTACAAGGTTTACACACTGAAGATGAAATCACTAACTATCAGTAGTTGGAACATACAAGGGCTGAACGCCTCAGCCTTTGGATCTAACCCAAAAGATCCAGACTTCATAGACAGACTAAAAAACATAGACATTCAAATCCTCCTAGAGACATGGACCCGGGCAGATGACGAGTCCCTAACACCCATGGGCTACAAGGAATTCTCAGTGCCCGCCCAGAAAAATAAGACCACCAAACATGGCCGCCACTCAGGAGGCATACTAATATGGTACAAGGAGGAGCTCAAAGAACACGTAAAAGCTACCAAACGTGGAACTAATCACATATGGATAAAAATAAGCAGCTCCATCCTCAGCGGCCAGCAGGACATCTATCTCTGTGCAGTATATATGCCCCCACCAGGGTCCCCCTACCACGACCCCGACACTTACGAGGTCCTACAAAGGGAAGCTGTCCACTTCCAACCCAAAGGCAGAGTACTAATATGCGGAGACCTGAATGCAAGGACAGGCACAGAGTTAGACTACCTGCCTCCTGACGACAACCCACATACGCACGGTAGTGAGATCCACCACCCAGAACCCACACAGACAAGAAGAAACAGCCAAGACAGAATTGTCAACAAGAGTGGGAGACAACTGCTGAACATGTGCCGAAGCCTAGGACTGTACATAATAAACGGACGTACCACAGGCGATCCCAGAGGACGCTTCACACTAAACTCTCAAGTGGGCAACAGCGTGGTGGACTATGCCATTACAGACGCAGACCTGTCAGACATTGAAGACTTCACAATCGCACCTGACTCCCATCTATCAGACCACAACCAGATCCTACTATACATGAGAACCATGAACAAAACACCCACACATGAGCCCCAACAGTCCGGCCTCTACAACCTACCAAGACATTTCAAATGGGCCAACCACCAGGCCATAGAATATAGCAACGCAACCAACCGACCCGAAATCAAGACACTGCTTACAAACTTCCATACAAACAACTATCAGCCAGACCAACAGGGAGTCACCAGAGCTGTGAAGGATCTCAAGTACATCCTACAGACCACAGCAGAACTAGCAGGCCTGAAACGAACCAAACCCATAAGACAAACCAACAAACAGTCCCACAAATGGTTCGACAGCGACTGCAAAGCACTACGCCATACCCTAAGAACAGCCTCCAACCAAAAACACAGGGACCCCAACAACAAGGAGGTGAGGGAAGCCTACAGCAATCTATGCAAGCAATACAAGGGCACCCTCAGAGAGAAGAAACAGAGATACCTCTCCCACAAAATTGAGCAACTAGAGGACTCCCTCCAGGACAGCTCATTCTGGGAGACCTGGCACCACATGGGCACAAAGCCCAAGAAAAACTCTCTCCACATCCAAAATGGCAATATCTGGCTCAACTACTTCAGAGGTCTCTACAAAAACATCCCAGAAGAAGAACTAACTCCAGAACAGCAACAGATAATCACCAAACTGAGGGACATGGAGAAAGTCATCAAAGACTTCCAGAACCCTCTGGACTCGCCAATCACCATAAAAGATATACAGGAAAGAATTGCCGTGCTGAAAGGCAAAAAGGCCAGTGGCCCTGATGGCATCCTACCAGAGATGATCAAATACAGCCCTCCAGCAATACACGCGGCACTGGCAAAGCTATTCACCCTCGTGCTCAATGCTGGACACTTCCCCGAAGACTGGAACAAAGGGCTCATAACCCCCATCTACAAGAATGGGGACCAATATGACCCCAACAACTACAGAGGGATCTGCGTCAGCAGCACGCTAGGGAAACTGTTCAACAGCATCATCAATAACAGAATCCTCACCTTCCTCACACAACACGGGGTCCTCAGCAAGAGCCAAGCAGGGTTCATGCCAAACCACCGCACCACAGACCATATCTACACCCTGCACAGCCTCATCAAGACGCACGTCCACAACACCAGAAGAGGCAAGATATTCGCCTGCTTCGTGGACTTTAAGAATGCGTTTGATTCAGTATGGCACCCAGGCCTACTTCTAAAACTCCTAGAGAGTGGAATAGGAGGAAGAACGTACGACGTCATCAAGAGCTCCTACACCGGAAACCAGTGCAGTGTGAAGGTGAATGGGAAAAGGACAGCATACTTCCAACAGGCCCGAGGGGTCAGACAAGGCTGTAGCCTGAGCCCAACGCTCTTCAACATCTATATCAATGAACTAGCTACAGCCCTGGAGGCCTCACCAACCCCAGGCCTCACCCTGAACAATCGAGAGGTGAAGTTCCTGCTATACGCCGACGACCTCCTACTCCTGGCCCCCACCGAGAAAGACCTCCAAGAAAGCCTGTCAGTGCTGGAAAAATTCAGCACCACATGGGCCCTACCCATCAACCAGAAGAAGACCAAAATCATGGTATTCCAGAAGAAGGGCCACAATAAAGCCTCCACCACCTCACAATTCACACTGAACGGCTCCACACTGGAGAAAACCAACAGCTACACCTACCTGGGGCTGGAGCTCAGCCAATCAGGAATCTTCAAAGCAGCAATAGAAACCCTGAAAGCAAAAGCCTGCAGAACCTTCTACGCCATCAGAAGACAACTGTACCACCTCAAACCACCGGTGAGGGTCTGGATGAAGATATTTGACGCTGTCATCTCCCCGATCCTTCTCTATGGCAGTGAGGTTTGGGGCCCAGCCACCTACCCAGACCAGTCAAGGTGGGATTCCAGCCCAACAGAGAACTTCCACCTGGAGTTCTGCAAATACCTGCTACATGTCCATCGCAACACCACCAACATAGCCTGCAGGGCAGAGCTAGGCAGACTCCCCCTATGGCTCACCATACAGAAGAGGGCGCTAGCTTTCCAGGCACACATCCAGGGGAGCAAGCCTGACTCCTACCACCACCAAGCATGGCTAAGCCACCTGAGCAAACCAGACATTCAACAACCAAACAGCAGCCAACCACCAAACCAAAAACTCCAACAGATGATAACCAAGGCCGAAATAAAGGCGACCACAGAGGCAAACAGAGAGCGGTACATTGAAGAATGGAGAAACGAAATAAATAACTCCAAGAAACTCACCGTGTACCAATCCCTACAAAGGGACTACACCATGGCCACCTACCTGGAGAGAATACGCCACCCCAAGCACAGACAGACCCTGAGCCGATACAGACTGAGCGCCCACAACCTAGAGATAGAGACGGGGCGATACAGGCAAACGTACAAGCCACGGGAGAAGAGACTGTGCCAGCACTGTGACCAGGGGGCCCTAGAAGACGAGACCCACTTCCTGCTACACTGCACCAAATACTCAGCTATGAGGGCCGTCTACTACCAAAGACTCTCTGCCCACATCCCAGACTTCATATCTGCAGACGAGAAGAGGAAACTCTACATCCTACTGGGAGAAGAAGAGGCCACTGTGGAGATCGCTGCCCAATACGTGTCCAGCTGTCACCAAACAAGAGGAAGATGAGACTCCATGGACTGTTATATTTATCCCAAAACACCCGCCCCACCCACCCCCACCTCCCCATATAGCAGTCACCAACGAAGAGGAAGATGAGACTCCATGGACTGTTATAACCGAACCCCCCCCCATACCCACCACCCACCCAACCCAACTCCCCCCCCCACCCACCCACTTTACTAGCTTTGGCAATGCCAAATACCTATTCGGACGTGCCAATAAAGCATTTTTTGATTTGATTTGATTTGAATACACAGTGTATTGTACATAAATAATTGTATATACACAGTGTATAGTATTATTTATATTGAATACACAGTGTATAGTATTATTTATATAGAATACACAGTGTATAGTATTATTTATATAGAATACACAGTGTATAGTATTATTTATATTGAATACACAGTGCATAGTATTATTTATATAGAGAACAGAGTGTATAATATTATTTATATAGAATACACCGTGTATAGTATTATTTATATAGAATACACAGTGTATAGTATTATTTATATAGAATACATAGTGTATAGTATTATTTATATTGAATACAAAGTGTATAGTATTATTTATATAGAATACACAGTGTATAGTATTATTTATATAGAATACACAGTGTATAGTATTATTTATATAGATTACACAGTGTATAGTATTATTTATATAGAATACACAGTGTATAGTATTATTTATATAGAATACACAGTGTATAGTATTATCTATATAGAATACACAGTGTATAGTATTATTTATATTGAATACACAGTGTATAGTATTATTTCTATAGAATAGACAGTGTATAGTATTTTTTATATCATACACAGCGTATAGTATGAATTATATAGAGAACAGAGTGTATAATATTATTTATATAGAATACACCGTGTATAGTATTATTTATATAGAATACACAGTATATAGTATTATTTATATTGAATACAAAGTGTATAGTATTATTTATATAGAGAACACAGTGTATAGTATTATTTATATAGAATACACAGTGTATAGTATTATTTATATAGAATACACAGTGTATAGTATTATTTATATAGAATTCACAGTGTATAGTATTATTTATATAGAGAACACAGTGTATAGAATTATTTATATAGAATACACAGTGTATAGTATTATTTTTTATAGAATACACAGTGTATAGTATTATATATATTGAATACACAGTGTATAGTATTATTTATATTTTATACACAGTGTATAGTATTATTTATATAGAATAGACAGTGTATAGTATTATTTATATAGAATACACAGTGTATAGTATTATTTATATAGAGAACACAGTGTATAGTATTATTTTTATTGAATACACAGTGTATAGTATTATTTATATTGAATACACAGTGTATAGTATTATTTATATTTAGAACACAGTTTATAGTATTATTTATATAGAATAGACAGTGTATAGTATTATTTATATAGAATAGACAGTGTATAGTATTATTTGTATAGAATAGACAGTGTATAGTATTATTTATATAGAATAGACAGTGTATAGTATTATTTATGTAGAATACACAGTGTATAGTATTAATTATATTGAATTCACAGTGTATAGTATTATTTATATTTAGAACACAGTGTATAGTATTATTTATATAGAATTCACAGTGTATAGTATTATTTATATAGAATTCACAGTGTATTGTATTATTTATATAGAGAACACAGTGTATAGTATTATTTATATAGAATACACAGTGTATAGTATTATTTATATAGAATACACAGTGTATAGTATTATTTATATAGAATACACAGTGTATAGTATTATTTATATAGAATACACAGTGTATAGTATTATTTACATAGAATACAAAGTGTATAGTATTATTTATATAAAATACACAGTGTATAGTATTATTTATATAGAATGCACAGTGTATAGTATTATTTATATAGAATACACAGCGTATAGTATTACTTATATAGAATTCACAGTGTATAGTATTATTTATATAGAGAACACAGTGTATAGTATTATTTATACAAAATACACAGTGTATATACAATTATTTATGTAGAATACACAGTGTATAGTATTATTTAAATAGAGAACACAGTGTATAGTATTATTTATATAGAGGACACATTGTATAGTAATATTTATATAGAATACACAGTGTATAGTATTATTTATATAGAATACACAGTGTATAGTATTATTTATATAAAATACACAGTGTATAGTATTATTTATATAGAATCACAGTGTATAGTATTATTTATATAGAGAACACAGTGTATAGAATTATTTATATAGAATTCACAGTGTATAGTATTATTTATATAGAATTCACAGTGTGTAGTATTATTTATATAGAATACACAGTGTATAGTATTATTTATATTGAATACACAGTGTATAGTATTATTTATATAGAATACACAGTGTGTAGAATTATTTATATAGAGAACACAGTGTATAGTATTATTTATATAGAATACACAGTGTATAGTATTATTTATATTGAATACACAGTGTATTCTACATAAATAATTGTATATACACAGTGTGTAGTATTATTTATATAGAATACACAGTGTATAGTATTATTTATATTGAATACACAGTGTATAGTATTATTTATATAGAATACACAGTGTATAGTATTATTTATATAGAATACACAGTGTATAGTATTATTTATATAGAATTCACAGTGTATAGTATTATTTATATAGAATACACAGTGTCAGTGGCGTAACTACCACCATAGCAGCGGTAGCAGCTGCCACAGGGCCCGGGACATCAGGGGCCCGGTGACAGCTGCTACCGCTGCTATCATTATTCTCGGAGGTCTTTTCGGACCCCCGAGTATAATGATCGGGGCCCCCTGTTGATGGAATACTTTCCACCAACAGGGGGCCCCGAAGCTACAGCAACGGCTGAGACACAGGAGCTGCATGCAGGTCTGGCTCCTCTCAGCGCTGCAGGATGTTCCACCTCTCTCCCCCCTCCCTTTCTCTGCTGTCCTCTGCCCACCAATGAGAGGAGGAGGCGGGGCTTAGCCCTGCCGTCCAGCACAGAAGAGAAGAGGAAGAAGCTGCTCCAGGAAAATGAAACTGAAGCTACACAGGTACGTACTGGGGTTACTATACTTATTACTATCAGGCATTTGGGGGGATTACTTGTGTTTTAGTAACTCCATGTGCCTCATATTAATAGCAGTTAACCCCATCATCTCCCTCACATTAACCCCTGTTTGCCTCACCATAAGAGTTACTGATATGTGAGACATGTGGGGGTAATAATAGTGAAGATACTTTATTATTACCTCCATGTCTCTCACATATCAGTAACTCTTATGGTGAGGCAGACAGGGGTTAATGTGAGGGAGATGATGGGGTTAACTGCTATTAATATGAGGCACATGGAGTTACTAAATTGTAATGCACAGGACCAGATTTTTTTTTATCCACAATTTGTCCTGGTATAGCGGTCAGCGGTGACAGTATTTAGTCCTGTAGGGGCCACTAAGGGACATAATACTGTGTGCAGGGGGCCACTATTGGGTATAATACTGTGTGCAGGGGCCACTATTGGGTATAATACTGTGTGCAGGGGCCACTAAGGGACATAATACTGTGTGCAGGGGCCACTATTGGGTATAATACTGTGTGCAGGGGCCACTATTGGGTACAATACTGTGTGCAGGGGGCCACTATTGGGTACAATACTGTGTGCAGGGGCCACTAAGGGACATAATACTGTGTGCAGGGGCCACTATGGGACATAATAGAGCGCGCAGGAATGCGTAGGAGGAACTCAGTCGAGATCTTCGGTGTCGGGGGGCCCCATGTCAAAAGTTCGCCACGGGGCCCCGCCATTCCCAGTTACGCCACTGCACAGTGTATAGTATTATTTTTATAGAATACACAGTGTATAGTATTATTTATATTGAATACAAAGTGTATAGTATTATTTATATAGAATACACAGTGTATAGTATTATTTATATAGAATTCACAGTGTATAGTATTATTTATATAGAATACACAGTGTATAGTATTATTTAAATAGAGAACACAGTGTATAGTATTATTTATATAGAGGACACATTGTATAGTAATATTTATATAGAATACACAGTGTATAGTATTATTTATATAGAATACACAGTGTATAGTATTATTTATATAGAATTCAAAGTGTATAGTATTATTTATATAGAATACACAGTGTATAGTATTATTTATATTTAGAACATAGTGTATAGTATTATTTATATAGAATACACAGTGTATGGTATTATTTATATAGAATACACAGTGTATAGTATTATTTATATAGATTACACAGTGTATAGTATTATTTATATACAATACACAGTTTAAAGTATTATTTATATAGAATACACAGTGTATATTATTATTTGTATAGAATACACAGTGTATAGTATTATTTATATAGAGAACACAGTGTATAGAATTATTTATATAGAATACACAGTGTAGAGTATTATTTATATAGAATTCACAGTGTATAGTATTATTTATATAGAGAACACAGTGTGTAGAATTATTTGTATAGAATTCACAGTGTATAGTATTATTTATATAGAATACACAGTGTATAGTATTATTTATATATAATACACAGTGTATAGTATTATTTATATAGAGAACACAGTGTATAGAATTATTTATATAGAATACACAGTGTATAGTATTATTTAGATTGAATACACAGTTTATAGTATTATTTATATAGAGAACACAGTGTATAATATTATTAATATAGAATACACAGTGTATAGTATTATTTATATTTGGAACACAGTGTATAGTATTATTTATATAGAATACACAGTGTATAGTATTATTTATATAGAATACACAGTGTATAGTATTATTTATATAGATTACACAGTGTATAGTATTATTTATATAGAGAACACAGTGTATAATATTATTTATATAGAGTACACAGTGTATAGTATTATTTATATAGAATACTCAGTGTATAGTATTATTAATATAGAATACACAGTGTATTGTACACAAATAATTGTATATACACAGTGTATAGTATTATTTATATTGAATACACAGTGTATAGTATTATTTATATAGAATTCACAGTGTACAGTATTATTTATATAGAATACACAGTGTATAGTATTATTTATATTGAATACACAGTGCATAGTATTATTTATATAGAGAACATAGTGTATAATATTATTTATATAGAATACACCGCGTATAGTATTATTTATATAGAATACACAGTGTATAGTATTATTTATATAGAATACACAGTGTATAGTATTATTTATATAGAGAACACAGTGTATAGAATTATTTATATAGAATACACAGTATATAGTATTATTTATATAGAATTCACAGTGGATAGTATTATTTATATAGAGAACACAGTGTATAGTATTATTTATATAGAGAACACAGTGTGTAGAATTATTTATATAGAATTCACAGTGTATAGTATTATTTATATAGAATACACAGTGTATAGTATTATTTATATAGAATACACAGTGTATAGTATTATTTATATAGAGAACACAGTGTATAGAATTATTTATATAGAATACACAGTGTATAGTATTATTTGTATAGAATTCACAGTGTATAGTATTATTTATATAGAGAACACAGTGTCTAGAATTATTTATATAGAATTCACAGTGTATAGTATTATTTACATAGAATACACAGTGTATAGTATTATTTATATAGAATACACAGTGTATACTATTATTTATATAGAGAACACAGTGTGTAGAATTATTTATATAGAATTCACAGTGTATAGTATTATTTATATAGAGGACACATTGTATAGTAATATTTATATAGAATACACAGTGTATAGTATTATTTATATAGAATTCACAGTGTATAGTATTATTTATATAGAATACACAGTGCATAGTATTATTTATATTTAGAACATAGTGTATAGTATTATTTATATAGAATACACAGTGTATGGTATTATTTATATAGAATACACCGTGTATAGTATTATTTATATAGATTACACAGTGTATAGTATTATTTATATACAATACACAGTGTAAAGTATTATTTATATACAATACACAGTGTATATTATTATTTGTATAGAATACACAGTGTATAGTATTATTTATATAGAGAACACAGTGTATAGAATTATTTATATAGAATACACAGTGTATAGTATTATTTATATAGAATACACAGTGTATAGTATTATTTATATAGAATACACAGTGTATAGTATTATTTACATAGAATACAAAGTGTATAGTATTATTTATATAAAATACACAGTGTATAGTATTATTTATATAGAATGCACAGTGTATAGTATTATTTATATAGAATACACAGCGTATAGTATTACTTATATAGAATTCACAGTGTATAGTATTATTTATATAGAGAACACAGTGTATAGTATTATTTATACAAAATACACAGTGTATATACAATTATTTATGTAGAATACACAGTGTATAGTATTATTTAAATAGAGAACACAGTGTATAGTATTATTTATATAGAGGACACATTGTATAGTAATATTTATATAGAATACACAGTGTATAGTATTATTTATATAGAATACACAGTGTATAGTATTATTTATATAAAATACACAGTGTATAGTATTATTTATATAGAATCACAGTGTATAGTATTATTTATATAGAGAACACAGTGTATAGAATTATTTATATAGAATTCACAGTGTATAGTATTATTTATATAGAATTCACAGTGTGTAGTATTATTTATATAGAATACACAGTGTATAGTATTATTTATATTGAATACACAGTGTATAGTATTATTTATATAGAATACACAGTGTGTAGAATTATTTATATAGAGAACACAGTGTATAGTATTATTTATATAGAATACACAGTGTATAGTATTATTTATATTGAATACACAGTGTATTCTACATAAATAATTGTATATACACAGTGTGTAGTATTATTTATATAGAATACACAGTGTATAGTATTATTTATATTGAATACACAGTGTATAGTATTATTTATATAGAATACACAGTGTATAGTATTATTTATATAGAATACACAGTGTATAGTATTATTTATATAGAATTCACAGTGTATAGTATTATTTATATAGAATACACAGTGTCAGTGGCGTAACTACCACCATAGCAGCGGTAGCAGCTGCCACAGGGCCCGGGACATCAGGGGCCCGGTGACAGCTGCTACCGCTGCTATCATTATTCTCGGAGGTCTTTTCGGACCCCCGAGTATAATGATCGGGGCCCCCTGTTGATGGAATACTTTCCACCAACAGGGGGCCCCGAAGCTACAGCAACGGCTGAGACACAGGAGCTGCATGCAGGTCTGGCTCCTCTCAGCGCTGCAGGATGTTCCACCTCTCTCCCCCCTCCCTTTCTCTGCTGTCCTCTGCCCACCAATGAGAGGAGGAGGCGGGGCTTAGCCCTGCCGTCCAGCACAGAAGAGAAGAGGAAGAAGCTGCTCCAGGAAAATGAAACTGAAGCTACACAGGTACGTACTGGGGTTACTATACTTATTACTATCAGGCATTTGGGGGGATTACTTGTGTTTTAGTAACTCCATGTGCCTCATATTAATAGCAGTTAACCCCATCATCTCCCTCACATTAACCCCTGTTTGCCTCACCATAAGAGTTACTGATATGTGAGACATGTGGGGGTAATAATAGTGAAGATACTTTATTATTACCTCCATGTCTCTCACATATCAGTAACTCTTATGGTGAGGCAGACAGGGGTTAATGTGAGGGAGATGATGGGGTTAACTGCTATTAATATGAGGCACATGGAGTTACTAAATTGTAATGCACAGGACCAGATTTTTTTTTATCCACAATTTGTCCTGGTATAGCGGTCAGCGGTGACAGTATTTAGTCCTGTAGGGGCCACTAAGGGACATAATACTGTGTGCAGGGGGCCACTATTGGGTATAATACTGTGTGCAGGGGCCACTATTGGGTATAATACTGTGTGCAGGGGCCACTAAGGGACATAATACTGTGTGCAGGGGCCACTATTGGGTATAATACTGTGTGCAGGGGCCACTATTGGGTACAATACTGTGTGCAGGGGGCCACTATTGGGTACAATACTGTGTGCAGGGGCCACTAAGGGACATAATACTGTGTGCAGGGGCCACTATGGGACATAATAGAGCGCGCAGGAATGCGTAGGAGGAACTCAGTCGAGATCTTCGGTGTCGGGGGGCCCCATGTCAAAAGTTCGCCACGGGGCCCCGCCATTCCCAGTTACGCCACTGCACAGTGTATAGTATTATTTTTATAGAATACACAGTGTATAGTATTATTTATATTGAATACAAAGTGTATAGTATTATTTATATAGAATACACAGTGTATAGTATTATTTATATAGAATTCACAGTGTATAGTATTATTTATATAGAATACACAGTGTATAGTATTATTTAAATAGAGAACACAGTGTATAGTATTATTTATATAGAGGACACATTGTATAGTAATATTTATATAGAATACACAGTGTATAGTATTATTTATATAGAATACACAGTGTATAGTATTATTTATATAGAATTCAAAGTGTATAGTATTATTTATATAGAATACACAGTGTATAGTATTATTTATATTTAGAACATAGTGTATAGTATTATTTATATAGAATACACAGTGTATGGTATTATTTATATAGAATACACAGTGTATAGTATTATTTATATAGATTACACAGTGTATAGTATTATTTATATACAATACACAGTTTAAAGTATTATTTATATAGAATACACAGTGTATATTATTATTTGTATAGAATACACAGTGTATAGTATTATTTATATAGAGAACACAGTGTATAGAATTATTTATATAGAATACACAGTGTAGAGTATTATTTATATAGAATTCACAGTGTATAGTATTATTTATATAGAGAACACAGTGTGTAGAATTATTTGTATAGAATTCACAGTGTATAGTATTATTTATATAGAATACACAGTGTATAGTATTATTTATATATAATACACAGTGTATAGTATTATTTATATAGAGAACACAGTGTATAGAATTATTTATATAGAATACACAGTGTATAGTATTATTTAGATTGAATACACAGTTTATAGTATTATTTATATAGAGAACACAGTGTATAATATTATTAATATAGAATACACAGTGTATAGTATTATTTATATTTGGAACACAGTGTATAGTATTATTTATATAGAATACACAGTGTATAGTATTATTTATATAGAATACACAGTGTATAGTATTATTTATATAGATTACACAGTGTATAGTATTATTTATATAGAGAACACAGTGTATAATATTATTTATATAGAGTACACAGTGTATAGTATTATTTATATAGAATACTCAGTGTATAGTATTATTAATATAGAATACACAGTGTATTGTACACAAATAATTGTATATACACAGTGTATAGTATTATTTATATTGAATACACAGTGTATAGTATTATTTATATAGAATTCACAGTGTACAGTATTATTTATATAGAATACACAGTGTATAGTATTATTTATATTGAATACACAGTGCATAGTATTATTTATATAGAGAACATAGTGTATAATATTATTTATATAGAATACACCGCGTATAGTATTATTTATATAGAATACACAGTGTATAGTATTATTTATATAGAATACACAGTGTATAGTATTATTTATATAGAGAACACAGTGTATAGAATTATTTTTATAGAATACACAGTATATAGTATTATTTATATAGAATTCACAGTGGATAGTATTATTTATATAGAGAACACAGTGTATAGTATTATTTATATAGAGAACACAGTGTGTAGAATTATTTATATAGAATTCACAGTGTATAGTATTATTTATATAGAATACACAGTGTATAGTATTATTTATATAGAATACACAGTGTATAGTATTATTTATATAGAGAACACAGTGTATAGAATTATTTATATAGAATACACAGTGTATAGTATTATTTGTATAGAATTCACAGTGTATAGTATTATTTATATAGAGAACACAGTGTCTAGAATTATTTATATAGAATTCACAGTGTATAGTATTATTTACATAGAATACACAGTGTATAGTATTATTTATATAGAATACACAGTGTATACTATTATTTATATAGAGAACACAGTGTGTAGAATTATTTATATAGAATTCACAGTGTATAGTATTATTTATATAGAGGACACATTGTATAGTAATATTTATATAGAATACACAGTGTATAGTATTATTTATATAGAATACACAGTGTATAGTATTATTTATATAGAATTCACAGTGTATAGTATTATTTATATAGAATACACAGTGCATAGTATTATTTATATTTAGAACATAGTGTATAGTATTATTTATATAGAATACACAGTGTATGGTATTATTTATATAGAATACACCGTGTATAGTATTATTTATATAGATTACACAGTGTATAGTATTATTTATATACAATACACAGTGTAAAGTATTATTTATATACAATACACAGTGTATATTATTATTTGTATAGAATACACAGTGTATAGTATTATTTATATAGAGAACACAGTGTATAGAATTATTTATATAGAATACACAGTGTATAGTATTATTTATATAGAATTCACAGTGTATAGTATTATTTATATAGAGAACACAGTGTGTAGAATTATTTATATAGAATTCACAGTGTATAGTATTATTTATATAGAATACAGTGTATAGTATTATTTATATAGAATACACAGTGTATAGTATTATTTATATAGAGAACACAGTGTATAGAATTATTTATATAGAATACACAGTGTATAGTATTATTTATATAGAATTCACAGTGTATAGTATTATTTATATTGAGAACACAGTGTGTAGAATTATTTATATAGAATTCACAGTGTATAGTATTATTTATATAGAATACACAGTGTATAGTATTATTTATATAGAATACACAGTGTATACTATTATTTATATAGAGAACACAGTGTGTAGAATTTTTTATATAGAATTCACAGTGTATAGTATTATTTATATAAATACACAGTGTATATACAATTATTTATGTAGAATACACAGTGTATAGTATTATTTAAATAGAGAACACAGTGTATAGTATTATTTATATAGAGGACACATTGTATAGTAATATTTATATAGAATACACAGTGTATAGTATTATTTATATTTAGAACACAGTGTATAGTATTATTTATATAGAATACAGTGTATAGTATTATTTATATAGAATACACAGTGTATAGTATTATTTGTATAGAATTCACAGTGTATAGTATTATTTATATAGAGGACACATTGTATAGTAATATTTATATAGAATACACAGTGTATAGTATTATTTATATTTAGAACACAGTGTATAGTATTATTTATATAGAATACAGTGTATAGTATTATTTATATAGAATACACAGTGTATAGTATTATTTATATTGAATACACAGTTTATAGTATTATTTAAATAGAGAACACAGTGTATAATATTATTAATATAGAATACACAGTGTATAGTATTATTTATATTTGGAACACAGTGTATAGTATTATTTATATATAATACACAGTGTATAGTATTATTTACATTTAGAACACAGTGTATAGTATTATTTATATAGAATACACAGTGTATAGTATTATTTATATTTAGAACACAGTGTATAGTATTATTTATATAGATTACACAGTGTATAGTATTATTTATATAGAGAACACAGTGTATAATATTATTTATATAGAGTACACAGTGTATAGTATTATTTATATAGAATACTCAGTGTATAGTATTATTAATATAGAAAAACACAGTGTATAGTATTATTTATATTGAATACACAGTGTATAGTATTATTTATATAGAAAACACAGTGTATAGTATTATTTATATAGAATACACAGTGTATAGTATTATTGATATAGAATTCACAGTGTATAGTATTATTTATATAGAATACACAGTGTATAGTATTATTTATATTGAATACAAAGTGTATAGTATTATTTATATAGAATAAACAGTGTATAGTATTATTTATATAGAATACACAGTGTATAGTATTATTTATATTGAATACACAGTGTATAGTATTATTTATATAGAATACACAGTGTATAGTATTATTTATATAGAATTCAAAGTGTATAGTATTATTTATATAGAGAACACAGTGTATAGAATTATTTATATAGAATACACAGTGTATAGTATTATTTTTTATAGAATACACAGTGTATAGTATTATATATATTGAATACACAGTGTATAGTATTATTTATATTTTATACACAGTGTATAGTATTATTTATATAGAATAGACAGTGTATAGTATTATTTATATAGAATACACAGTGTATAGTATTATTTTTATTGAATACACAGTGTATAGTATTATTTATATTGAATACACAGTGTATAGTATTATTTATATTTAGAACACAGTTTATAGTATTATTTATATAGAATAGACAGTGTATAGTATTATTTATATAGAATAGACAGTGTATAGTATTATTTGTATAGAATAGACAGTGTATAGTATTATTTATATAGAATAGACAGTGTATAGTATTATTTATGTAGAATACACAGTGTATAGTATTAATTATATTGAATTCACAGGGTATAGTATTATTCATATTTAGAACACAGTGTATAGTATTATTTATATAGAATTCACAGTGTATAGTATTATTTATATAGAATTCACAGAGTATTGTATTATTTATATAGAGAACACAGTGTATAGTATTATTTATATAGAATACACAGTGTATAGTATTATTTATATAGAATACACAGTGTATAGAATTATTTATATAGAATACACAGTGTATAATATTATTTATATAGAATACACAGTGTATAGTATTATTTATATAGAATACACAGTGTATAGAATTATTTATATAGAATACACAGTGTATAATATTATTTATATAAATTACACAGTGTATAGTATTATTTATATAGAATGCACAGTGTATAGTATTATTTATATAGAATACACAGCGTATAGTATTAATTATATAGAATTCAAAGTGTATAGTATTATTTATATAGAGATCACAGTGTATAGTATTATTTATACAAAATACACAGTGTATATACAATTATTTATGTAGAATACACAGTGTATAGTATTATTTAAATAGAGAACACAGTGTATAGTATTATTTATATAGAGGACACATTGTATAGTAATATTTATATAGAATACACAGTGTATAGTATTATTTATATAGAATACACAGTGTATTCTACATAAATAATTGTATATACACAGTGTGTAGTATTATTTATATAGAATACACAGTGTATAGTATTATTTATATTGAATACACAGTGTATAGTATTATTTATATAGAATACACAGTGTATAGTATTATTTATATAGAATTCATAGTGTATAGTATTATTTATATAGAATACACAGTGTCAGTGGCGTAACTACCACCATAGCAGCGGTAGCAGCTGCCACAGGGCCCGGGACATCAGGGGCCCGGTGACAGCTGCTACCGCTGCTATCATTATTCTCGGAGGTCTTTTCGGACCCCCGAGTATAATGATCGGGGCCCCCTGTTGATGGAATACTTTCCACCAACAGGGGGCCCCGAAGCTACAGCAACGGCTGAGACACAGGAGCTGCATGCAGGTCTGGCTCCTCTCAGCGCTGCAGGATGTTCCACCTCTCTCCCCCCTCCCTTTCTCTGCTGTCCTCTGCCCACCAATGAGAGGAGGAGGCGGGGCTTAGCCCTGCCGTCCAGCACAGAAGAGAAGAGGAAGAAGCTGCTCCAGGAAAATGAAACTGAAGCTACACAGGTACGTACTGGGGTTACTATACTTATTACTATCAGGCATTTGGGGGGATTACTTGTGTTTTAGTAACTCCATGTGCCTCATATTAATAGCAGTTAACCCCATCATCTCCCTCACATTAACCCCTGTTTGCCTCACCATAAGAGTTACTGATATGTGAGACATGTGGGGGTAATAATAGTGAAGATACTTTATTATTACCTCCATGTCTCTCACATATCAGTAACTCTTATGGTGAGGCAGACAGGGGTTAATGTGAGGGAGATGATGGGGTTAACTGCTATTAATATGAGGCACATGGAGTTACTAAATTGTAATGCACAGGATCAGATTTTTTTTTATCCACAATTTGTCCTGGTATAGCGGTCAGCGGTGACAGTATTTAGTCCTGTAGGGGCCACTAAGGGACATAATACTGTGTGCAGGGGGCCACTATTGGGTATAATACTGTGTGCAGGGGCCACTATTGGGTATAATACTGTGTGCAGGGGCCACTATTGGGTATAATACTGTGTGCAGGGGCCACTAAGGGACATAATACTGTGTGCAGGGGCCACTATTGGGTATAATACTGTGTGCAGGGGGCCACTATTGGGTACAATACTGTGTGCAGGGGCCACTAAGGGACATAATACTGTGTGCAGGGGCCACTATGGGACATAATAGAGCGCGCAGGAATGCGTAGGAGGGACTCAGTCGAGATCTTCGGTGTCGGGGGGCCCCATGTCAAAAGTTTGCCACGGGGCCCCGCCATTCCTCGTTACGCCACTGCACAGTATATAGTATTATTTTTTATAGAATACACAGTGCATAGTATTATTTATATTGAATACAAAGTGTATAGTATTATTTATATAGAATACACAGTGTATAGTATTATTTATATAGAATACACAGTGTATAGTATTATTTATATAGATTACACAGTGTATAGTATTATTTATATAGAATACACAGTGTATAGTATTTATATAGAGAACACAGTGTGTAGAATTATTTATATAAAATTCACAGTGTATAGTATTATTTATATAGAATACACAGTGTATAGTATTATTTATATAGAGAACACAGTGTATAGAATTATTTATATAGAATACACAGTGTATAGTATTATTTATATAGAATTCACAGTGTATAGTATTTATATAGAGAACACAGTGTGTAGAATTATTTATATAGAATTCACAGTGTATAGTATTATTTATATAGAATACACAGTGTATAGTATTATTTATATAGAATACACAGTGTATACTATTATTTATATAGAGAACACAGTGTGTAGAATTATTTATATAGAATTCACAGTGTATAGTATTATTTATATAAATACACAGTGTATATACAATTATTTATGTAGAATACACAGTGTATAGTATTATTTAAATAGAGAACACAGTGTATAGTATTATTTATATAGAGGACACATTGTATAGTAATATTTATATAGAATACACAGTGTATAGTATTATTTATATAGAATACACAGTGTATAGTATTATTTATATAGAATTCACAGTGTATAGTATTATTTATATAGATTACACAGTGTATAGTATTATTTATATACAATACACAGTGTAAAGTATTATTTATATAGAATACACAGTGTATATTATCATTTATATAGAATACACCGTGTATAGTATTATTTATATAGAGAACACAGTGTATAGAATTATTTATATAGAATACACAGTGTATAGTATTATTTATATACAATACACAGTGTAAAGTATTATTTGTATAGAATACACAGTGTATATTATCATTTATATAGAATACACAGTGTATAGTATTATTTATATAGAGAACACAGTGTATAGAATTATTTATATAGAATACACAGTGTATAGTATTATTTATATAGAATTCACAGTGTATAGTATTATTTATATAGAGAACACAGTGTGTAGAATTATTTATATAGAATTCACAGTGTATAGTATTATTTATATAGAATACACAGTGTATAGTATTATTTATATAGAATACACAGTGTATACTATTATTTATATAGAATACACAGTGCATAGTATTATTTATATAGAATACACAGTGTATAGTATTATTTATATAGAATACACAGTGTATAGTATTATTTATATAGAATACTCAGTGTATAGTATTATTAATATAGAATACACAGTGTATTGTACATAAATAATTGTATATACACAGTGTATAGTATTATTTATATTGAATACACAGTGTATAGTATTATTTATATAGAAAACACAGTGTATAGTATTATTTATATAGAATACACAGTGTATAGTATTATTTATATAGAATTCACAGTGTATAGTATTATTTATATAGAGAACACAGTGTGTAGAATTATTTATATAGAATTCACAGTGTATAGTATTATTTATATAGAATACACAGTGTATAGTATTATTTATATAGAATTCACAGTGTATAGTATTATTTATATAGAGAACACAGTGTGTAGAATTATTTATATAGAATTCACAGTGTATAGTATTATTTATATAGAATACACAGTGTATAGTATTATTTATATAGAATTCACAGTGTATAGTATTATTTATATAGAATACACAGTGTATACTATTATTTATATAGAATACACAGTGTATAGTATTATTTATATAGAATACACAGTGTATAGTATTATTTATATAGAATACTCAGTGTATAGTGTTATTAATATAGAATACACAGTGTATTGTACATAAATAATTGTATATACACAGTGTATAGTATTATTTATATTGAATACACAGTGTATAGTATTATTTATATAGAATACACAGTGTATAGTATTATTTATATAGAATTCACAGTGTATAGTATTATTTATATAGAATACACAGTGTATAGTATTATTTATATTGAATACACAGTGCATAGTATTATTTATATAGAGAACATAGTGTATAATATTATTTATATAGAATACACCGTGTATAGTATTATTTATATAGAATACACAGTGTATAGTATTATTTATATAGAATACACAGTGTATAGTATTATTTATATAGAGAACACAGTGTATAGAATTATTTATATAGAATACACAGTGTATAGTATTATTTATATAGAATTCACAGTGTATAGTATTATTTATATAGAGAACACAGTGTGTAGAATTATTTATATAGAATTCACAGTGTATAGTATTATTTATATAGAATACACAGTGTATAGTATTATTTATATAGAATACACAGTGTATAGTATTATTTATATAGAGAACACAGTGTATAGAATTATTTATATAGAATACACAGTGTATAGTAATATTTATATAGAATTCACAGTGTATAGTATTATTTATATAGAGAACACAGTGTGTAGAATTATTTATATAGAATTCACAGTGTATAGTATTATTTATATAGAATACACAGTGTATAGTATTATTTATATAGAATACACAGTGTATACTATTATTTATATAGAGAACACAGTGTGTAGAATTATTTATATAGAATTCACAGTGTATAGTATTATTTATATAAATACACAGTGTATATACAATTATTTATGTAGAATACACAGTGTATAGTATTATTGAAATAGAGAACACAGTGTATAGTATTATTTATATAGAATACACAGTGTATAGTATTATTTATATTTAGCACATAGTGTATAGTATTATTTATATAGAATACACAGTGTATGGTATTATTTATATAGAATACACAGTGTATAGCATTATTTATATAGATTACACAGTGTATAGTATTATTTATATAGAATACACAGTGCAAAGTATTATTTATATAGAATACACAGTGTATATTATTATTTGTATAGAATACACAGTGTATAGTATTATTTATATAGAGAACACAGTGTATAGAATTATTTATATAGAATACACAGTATATAGTATTATTTATATAGAATTCACAGTGTATAGTATTATTTATATAGAGAACACAGTGTGTAGAATTATTTATATAGAATTCACAGTGTATAGTATTATTTATATAGAAAACACAGTGTATAGTATTATTTATATAGAATACACAGTGTATACTATTATTTATATAGAGAACACAGTGTGTAGAATTATTTATATAGAATTCACAGTGTATAGTATTATTTATATAAATACACAGTGTATATACAATTATTTATGTAGAATACACAGTGTATAGTATTATTTAAATAGAGGACACATTGTATAGTAATATTTATATAGAATACACAGTGTATAGTATTATTTATATAGGATACACAGTGTATAGTATTATTTATATAGAATTCACAGTGTATAGTATTATTTATATAGAATACACAGTGTATGGTATTATTTATATAGAATACACAGTGTATAGTATTATTTATATAGAATACACAGTGTATAGTATTATTTATATAAATACAAAGTGTATATACAATTATTTATGTAGAATACACAGTGTATAGTATTATTTAAATAGAGAACACAGTGTATAGTATTATTTATATAGAGGAAACATTGTATAGTAATATTTATATAGAATACATAGTGTATAGTATTATTTATATAGAATACACAGTGTATAGTATTATGTATATAGAATTCACAGTGTATAGTATTATTTATATTGAATACACAGTGTATAGTATTATTTATATTTAGAACACAGTGTATAGTATTATTTATATAGAATACAGTGTATAGTATTATTTATATTGAATACACAGTTTATAGTATTATTTATATAGAGAACACAGTGTATAATATTATTAATATAGAATACACAGTGTATAGTATTATTTATATTTGGAACACAGTGTATAGTATTGTTTATATAGAATACACAGTGTATAGTATTATTTACATTTAGAACACAGTGTATAGTATTATTTATATAGAATACACAGTGTATAGTATTATTTATATTTAGAACACAGTGTATAGTATTATTTATATAGATTACACAGTGTATAATATTATTTATATAGAGAACACAGTGTATAATATTATTTATATAGAGTACACAGTGTATAGTATTATTTATATAGAATACTCAGTGTATAGTATTATTAATATAGAATACACAGTGTATTGTACATAAATAATTGTATATACACAGTGTATAGTATTATTTATATTGAATACACAGTGTATAGTATTATTTATATAGAATACACCGTGTATATTATTATATATATAGAATATAAAGTGTATAGTATTATTGATATAGAATACACAGTGTATAGTATTATTTATATTGAATACAAAGTGTATAGTATTATTTATATAGAATACACAGTGTATAGTATTATTTATATAGAATACACAGTGTATAGTATTATTTATATAGATTACACAGCATATAGTATTATTTATATAGATCACACAGTGTATAGTATTATTTATATAGAATACACAGTGTATAGTATTATTTATATTGAATACACAGTGTATAGTATTATTTCTATAGAATAGACAGTGTATAGTATTTTTTATATCATACACAGTGTATAGTATAAATTATATAGAGAATACAGTGTATAATATTATTTATATAGAATACACAGTGTATAGTATTAATTATATAGAATACACAGTGTATAGTAATATTTATATAGAGAACACGGTGTAGAATTATTTATATAGAATTTACAGTGTATAGTATTATTTATATAGAATACACAGTGTATAGCATTATTTATATTGAATACACAGTGTATAGTATTATTTATATAGAATACACAGTGTATAGTATTATTTATATAGAATTCACAGTGTATAGTATTATTTATATAGAATACACAGTGTCAGTGGCGTAACTACCACCATAGCAGCGGTAGCAGCTGCCACAGGGCCCGGGACATCAGGGGCCCGGTGACAGCTGCTACCGCTGCTATCATTATTCTCGGAGGTCTTTTCGGACCCCCGAGTATAATGATCGGGGCCCCCTGTTGATGGAATACTTTCCACCAACAGGGGGCCCCGAAGCTACAGCAACGGCTGAGACACAGGAGCTGCATGCAGGTCTGGCTCCTCTCAGCGCTGCAGGATGTTCCACCTCTCTCCCCCCTCCCTTTCTCTGCTGTCCTCTGCCCACCAATGAGAGGAGGAGGCGGGGCTTATCCCTGCCGTCCAGCACAGAAGAGAAGAGGAAGAAGCTGCTCCAGGAAAATGAAACTGAAGCTACACAGGTACGTACTGGGGTTACTATACTTATTACTATCAGGCATTTGGGGGGATTACTTGTGTTTTAGTAACTCCATGTGCCTCATATTAATAGCAGTTAACCCCATCATCTCCCTCACATTAACCCCTGTGTGCCTCACCATAAGAGTTACTGATATGTGAGACATGTGGGGGTAATAATAGTGAAGATACTTTATTATTACCTCCATGTCTCTCACATATCAGTAACTCTTATGGTGAGGCAGACAGGGGTTAATGTGAGGGAGATGATGGGGTTAACTGCTATTAATATGAGGCACATGGAGTTACTAAATTGTAATGCACAGGACCAGATTTTTTTTTATCCACAATTTGTCCTGGTATAGCGGTCAGCGGTGACAGTATTTAGTCCTGTAGGGGCCACTAAGGGACATAATACTGTGTGCAGGGGGCCACTATTGGGTATAATACTGTGTGCAGGGGCCACTATTGGGTATAATACTGTGTACAGGGGCCACTAAGGGACATAATACTGTGTGCAGGGGCCACTATTGGGTATAATACTGTGTGCAGGGGCCACTATTGGGTATAATACTGTGTGCAGGGGCCACTAAGGGACATAATACTGTGTGCAGGGGCCACTATTGGGTATAATACTGTGTGCAGGGGGCCACTATTGGGTACAATACTGTGTGCAGGGGCCACTAAGGGACATAATACTGTGTGCAGGGGCCACTATGGGACATAATAGAGCGCGCAGGAATGCGTAGGAGGGACTCAGTCGAGATCTTCGGTGTCGGGGGGCCCCATGTCAAAAGTTTGCCACGGGGCCCCGCCATTCCTAGTTACGCCACTGCACAGTATATAGTATTATTTTTTATAGAATACACAGTGTATAGTATTATTTATATTGAATACAAAGTGTATAGTATTATTTATATAGAATACACAGTGTATAGTATTATTTATATAGAATACACAGTGTATAGTATTATTTATATAGATTACACAGTGTATAGTATTATTTATATAGAATACACAGTGTAAAGTATTATTTATATAGAATACACAGTGTATAGTATTTATATAGAGAACACAGTGTGTAGAATTATTTATATAAAATTCACAGTGTATAGTATTATTTATATAGAATACACAGTGTATAGTATTATTTATATAGAATACACAGTGTATAGTATTATTTATATAGAATTCACAGTGTATAATATTATTTATATAGAGAACACAGTGTGTAGAATTATTTATATAGAATTCACAGTGTATAGTATTATTTATATAGAATACACAGTGTATAGTATTATTTATATAGAATACACAGTGTATACTATTATTTATATAGAGAACACAGTGTGTAGAATTATTTATATAGAATTCACAGTGTATAGTATTATTTATATAAATACACAGTGTATATACAATTATTTATGTAGAATACACAGTGTATAGTATTATTTAAATAGAGAACACAGTGTATAGTATTATTTATATAGAGGACACATTGTATAGTAATATTTATATAGAATACACAGTGTATAGTATTATTTATATAGAATACACAGTGTATAGTATTATTTATATAGAATTCACAGTGTATAGTATTATTTATATAGAATACACAGTGTATAGTATTATATATATTTAGAACATAGTGTATAGTATTATTTATATAGAATACACAGTGTATGGTATTATTTATATAGAATACACAGTGTATAGTATTATTTATATAGATTACACAGTGTATAGTATTATTTATATACAATACACAGTGTATAGTATTATTTATATAGAATTCACAGTGTATAGTATTATTTATATAGAATACACAGTGTATAGTATTATATATATTTAGAACATAGTGTATAGTATTATTTATATAGAATACACAGTGTATAGTATTATGTATATAGAATTCACAGTGTATAGTATTATTTATATTGAATACACAGTGTATAGTATTATTTATATTTAGAACACAGTGTATAGTATTATTTATATAGAATACAGTGTATAGTATTATTTATATTGAATACACAGTTTATAGTATTATTTATATAGAGAACACAGTGTATAATATTATTAATATAGAATACACAGTGTATAGTATTATTTATATTTGGAACACAGTGTATAGTATTATTTATATAGAATACACAGTGTATAGTATTATTTACATTTAGAACACAGTGTATAGTATTATTTATATAGAATACACAGTATATAGTATTATTTATATTTAGAACACAGTGTATAGTATTATTTATATAGAGAACACAGTGTATAATATTATTTATATAGAGTACACAGTGTATAGTATTATTTATATAGAATACTCAGTGTATAGTATTATTAATATAGAATACACAGTGTATTGTACATAAATAATTGCATATACACAGTGTATAGTATTATTTATATTGAATACACAGTGTATAGTATTTTTTATATAGAAAACACAGTGTATAGTATTATTTATATAGAATACACAGTGTATAGTATTATTTATATAGAATTCACAGTGTATAGTATTATTTATATAGAATACACAGTGTATAGTATTATTTATATTGAATACACAGTGCATAGTATTATTTATATAGAGAACATAGTGTATAATATTATTTATATAGAATACACCGTGTATAGTATCATTTATATAGAATACACAGTGTATAGTATTATTGATATAGAATACACAGTGTATAGTATTATTTATATTGAATACAAAGTGTATAGTATTATTTATATAGAATACACAGTGTATAGTAGTATTTATATAGAATACACAGTGTATAGTATTATTTATATTGAATACACAGTGTATAGTATTATTTCTATAGAATAGACAGTGTATAGTATTTTTTATATCATACACAGTGTATAGTATAAATTATATAGAGAACACAGTGTATAATATTATTTATATAAAATACACAGTGTATAGTATTAATTATATAGAATTCACAGTGTATAGTATTATTTATATAGAGAACACGGTGTAGAATTATTTATATAGAATTTACAGTGTATAGTATTATTCATATAGAATACACAGTGTATAGTATTATTTATATTGAATACACAGTGTATAGTATTATTTATATAGAATACACAGTGTATAGTATTATTTATATAGATTACACAGTGTATAGTATTATTTATATAGAATACACAGTGTATAGTATTATTTATATAGAATACACAGTGTATAGTATTATTTATATTGAATACACAGTGTATAGTATTATTTCTATAGAATAGACAGTGTATAGTATTTTTTTTATATCATACACAGTGTATAGTATAAATTATATAGAGAACACAGTGTATAATATTATTTATATAGAATACACAGTGTATAGTATTATTTATATAGAATACACAGTGTATAGTATTATTTATATAGAGAACACAGTGTGTAGAATTATTTATATAGAATTCACAGTGTATAGTATTATTTATATAGAATACACTGTGTATAGTATTATTTATATAAATACACAGTGTATATACAATTATTTATGTAGAATACACAGTGTATAGTATTATTTAAATAGAGAACACAGTGTATAGTATTTTTTATATAGAGGACACATTGTATAGTATTATTTATATAGAATACACAGTGTATAGTATTATTTATATAGAATACACAGTGTATAGTATTATTTATATTTTATACACAGTGTATAGTATTATTTATATAGAATAGACAGTGTATAGTATTATTTATATTTAGAACACAGTGTATAGTATTATTTATATAGAATACACAGTGTATAGTATTATTTATATAGAATACATAGTGTATAGTATTATTTTTATAGAGAACACAGTGTATAGTATTATTTATATAGAATACACAGTGTATAGTATTATTTATATAGAATACACAGTGTATAGAATTATTTATATAGAATACACAGTGTATAGTATTATTTATATTTAGAACACAGTGTATAGTATTATTTATATAGAATACACAGTGTATAGAATTATTTATATAGAATACATAGTGTATAGTATTATTTATATAGAATACACAGTGTATAGTATTATTTATATTTAGAACACAGTGTATAGTATTATTTATATAGATTACACAATGTATAGTATTAATTATATAGAATACACAGTGTATAGTAATATTTATATAGAATACACAGTGTATAGTATTATTTATATATAATTCACATGTATAGTATTATTTATATAGAGAACACAGTGTATAAAATTATTTATATAGAATATACAGTGTATAGTATTATTTATATTTTATACACAGTGTATAGTATTATTTATATTTAGAACATAGTGTATAGTATTATTTATATAGAATATACAGTGTATAGTATTATTTATATTTTATACACAGTGTTTAGTATTATTTATATAGAATAGACAGTGTATAGTATTATTTATATAGAGAACACAGTGTATAGTATTATTTATATTGAATACACAGTGTATAGTATTATTTATATTTAGAACATAGTGTATAGTATTATTTATATAGAATATACAGTGTATAGTATTATTTAAATAGAGAACACAGCGTATAGAATTATTTATATAGAGTACACAGCTTATAGTATTATTTATATAGAATTCACAGTGTATAGTATTATTTATATAGAGAACACAGTGTATAGTATTATTTATATAAAATACACAGTGTATGTACAATTATTTATGTATACGAAGTGTATAGTATTATTTATATTTAGAACACAGTGTATAGTATTATTTATATAGAATACACAGTGTATAGTATTATTTATATAGAATACACAGTGTATAGTATTATTTATATTTAGTACACAGTGTGTAGAATTATTTATATAGAATACGCAGTGTATAGTATTATTTATATTTAGAAAACAGTGTATAGTATTATTTATATAGAATACACAGTGTATAGTATTATTTATATAGAATACACAGTGTATAGTATTATTTATATTTAGAACACAGTGTATAGTATTATTTATATTTAGAACACAGTGTATAGTATCATTTATATTTAGAACACAGTGTATAGTATTATTTATATAGATTACACAGTGTATAGTATTATTTATATACAGAACAAAGTGTATAGTATTAGTTATATTGAATACACAGTGTATAGTATTATTTATATAGATAACACAGTGTATAGAATTATTTATATAGAATACACAGTGTATAGTATTATTTATATTGAATACAAAGTGTATAGTATTATTTATATAGAATACACAGTGTATAGTATTATTTATATAGAATACACAGTGTATAATATTATTTCTATAGAATAGACAGTGTATAGTATTTTTTATATCATACACAGTGTATAGTATAAATTATATAGAGAACACAGTGTATAATATTATTTATATAGAATACACAGTGTATAGTATTATTTATATAGAATACACAGTGTATAGTATTATTTATATAGAGAACACAGTGTATAGAATTATTTATATAGAATACAGAGTGTATAGTATTATTTATATAGAGAACAAAGTGTATAGTATTATTTATGTTTTATACACAGTGTATAGTATTATTTATATAGAATAGACAGTGTATAGTATTATTTATATATAGAATACACAGTGTATAGTATTATTTATATAGAGAACACAGTTTATAGTATTATTTATATTGAATACACAGTGTATAGTATTATTAATATTTAGAACACAGTGTATAGTATTATTTATATAGAATACACAGTGTATAGTATTATTTATATAGAATACACAGTGTATAGTATTATTTATATAGAATACACAGTGTATAGTATTATTTATATAGAGAACGCAGTGTATAGTATTATTTATATTGAATACACAGTGTATAGTATTATTTATATTTAGAACACAGTGTATAGTATTATTTATATAGAATACAGTGTTTAGTATTATTTATATAGAATACATAGTGTATAGTATTATTTATATAGAATACAGTGTTTAGTATTATTTATATAGTATACACAGTGTATAGAATTATTTATATAGAATACACAGTGTATAGTATTATTTATATAGATAACACAGTGTATAGAATGATTTATATAGAATACAAAGTGTATAGTATTATTTTTATTGAATACACAGTTTATAGTATTATTTATATAGAGAACACAGTGTATAATATTATTAATATATAATACACAGTGTATAGTATTATTTATATTTAGAACACAGTGTATAGTATTATTTATATAGAATACACAGTGTATAGTATTATTTATATTTAGAACACAGTGTATAGTATTATTTATATAGAATACACAGTGTATAGTATTATTTATATTTAGAACACAGTGTATAGTATTATTTATATAGAATACACAGTGTATAGTATTATTTATATTTAGAACACAGTGTATAGTATTATTTATATAGATTACACAGTGTATAGTATTATTTATATAGAGAATAGAGATGAGCGAACACTAAAATGTTCGAGGTTCGAAATTCGATTCGAACAGCCGCTCACTGTTCGAGTGTTCGAATGGGTTTCGAACCCCATTATAGTCTATGGGGAACATAAACTCGTTAAGGGGGAAACCCAAATTCGTGTCTGGAGGGTCACCAAGTCCACTATGACACCCCAGGAAATGATACCAACACCCTGGAATGACACTGGGACAGCAGGGGAAGCATGTCTGGGGGCATAAAAGTCACTTTATTTCATGGAAATCCCTGTCAGTTTGCGATTTTCGCAAGCTAACTTTTCCCCATAGAAATGCATTGGCCAGTGCTGATTGGCCAGAGTACGGAACTCGACCAATCAGCGCTGGCTCTGCTGGAGGAGGCGGAGTCTAAGATAGCTCCACACCAGTCTCCATTCAGGTCCGACCTTAGACTCCGCCTCCTCCGGCAGAGCCAGCGCTGATTGGCCGAAGGCTGGCCAATGCATTCCTATGCGAATGCAGACTTAGCAGTGCTGAGTCAGTTTTGCTCAACTACACATCTGATGCACACTCGGCACTGCTACATCAGATGTAGCAATCTGATGTAGCAGAGCCGAGGGTGCACTAGAACCCCTGTGCAAACGCAGTTCACGCTAATAGAATGCATTGGCCAGCGCTGATTGGCCAATGCATTCTATTAGCCTGATGAAGTAGAGCTGAATGTGTGTGCTAAGCACACACATTCAGCACTGCTTCATCAAGCCAATACAATGCATTAGCCAGTGCTGATTGGCCAGAGTACGGAATTCGGCCAATCAGCGCTGGCCAATGCATTCTATTAGCCCGATGAAGTAGAGCTGAATGTGTGTGCTAAGCACACACATTCAGCACTGCTTCATCAAGCCAATACAATGCATTAGCCAGTGCTGATTGGCCAGAGTACGGAATTCGGCCAATCAGCGCTGGCTCTGCTGGAGGAGGCGGAGTCTAAGGTCGGACCTGAATGGAGACTGGTGTGGAGCGACCTTAGACTCCGCCTCCTCCAGCAGAGCCAGCGCTGATTGGCCGAATTCCGTACTCTGGCCAATCAGCACTGGCTAATGCATTGTATTGGCTTGATGAAGCAGTGCTGAATGTGTGTGCTTAGCACACACATTCAGCTCTACTTCATCGGGCTAATAGAATGCATTGGCCAATCAGCGCTGGCCAATGCATTCTATTAGCGTGAACTGAGTTTGCACAGGGGTTCTAGTGCACCCTCGGCTCTGCTACATCAGATTGCTACATCTGATGTAGCAGTGCCGAGTGTGCATCAGATGTGTAGTTGAGCAAAACTGACTCAGCACTGCTAAGTCTCTGCATTCGCATAGGAATGCATTGGCCAGCCTTCGGCCAATCAGCGCTGGCTCTGCCGGAGGAGGCGGAGTCTAAGGTCGGACCTGAATGGAGACTGGTGTGGAGCGATCTTAGACTCCGCCTCCTCCAGCAGAGCCAGCGCTGATTGGTCGAGTTCCGTACTCTGGCCAATCAGCGCTGGCCAATGCATTCTATTAGCCCGATGAAGTAGAGCTGAATGTGTGTGCTTAGCACACACATTCAGCTCTACTTCATCAGGCTAATAGAATACATTGGCCAATCAGCGCTGGCCAATGCATTCTATTAGCTTGATGAAGCAGAGTGTGCACAAGGGTTCAAGCGCACCCTCGGCTCTGATGTAGCAGAGCTGAGGGTGCACAAGGGTTCAAGTGCACCCTCGGCTCTCCTACATCAGAGCCGAGGGTGCGCTTGAACCCTTGTGCAGCCTCGGCTCTGCTACATCAGAGCCGAGGGTGCGCTTGAACCCTTGTGCACACTCTGCTTCATCAAGCTAATAGAATGCATTGGCCAGCACTGATTGGCCAGAGTACGGAATTCGGCCAATCAGCGCTGGCCAATGCATCCCTATGGGAAAAAGTTTATCTCACAAAAATCACAATTACACACCCGATAGAGCCCCAAAAAGTTATTTTTAATAACATTCCCCCCTAAATAAAGGTTATCCCTAGCTATCCCTGCCTGTACAGCTATCCCTGTCTCATAGTCACAAAGTTCACATTCTCATATGACCCGGATTTGAAATCCACTATTCGTCTAAAATGGAGGTCACCTGATTTCGGCAGCCAATGACTTTTTCCAATTTTTTTCAATGCCCCCAGTGTCGTAGTTCCTGTCCCACCTCCCCTGCGCTGTTATTGGTGCAAAAAAGGCGCCAGGGAAGGTGGGAGGGGAATCGAATTTTGGCGCACTTTACCACGTGGTGTTCGATTCGATTCGAACATGGCGAACACCCTGATATCCGATCGAACATGTGTTCGATAGAACACTGTTCGCTCATCTCTAATAGAGAACACAGTGTATAGAATTATGTATACAGAATACACAGTGTATAGTATTATTTATATAGAATACACAGTGTATAGTATTATTTATATTTAGAACACAGTGTATAGTATTATCTATATAGAGAACACCGTTTATAGTATTATTTATATAGAATACACAGTGTATAGTATTATTTAAATAGAGAACACAGTGTATAGTATTATTTTTATTGAATTCACAGTGTATAGTATTATTTATAAAGAGAACACAGTGTATAGTATTATTTATATAGAGACCACAGTGTATAGAATTATTTATATTTAGAACACAGTGTATAGTATTATTTATATAGATTACACAGTGTATAGTATTATGTATATTGAATACACAGTGTATAGTATTATTTATAAAGAGAACACAGTGTATAGTATTAGTTATATAGAGACCACAGTGTATAGAATTATTTATATTTAGAACACAGTGTATAGTATTATTTATATAGATTACACAGTGTATAGTATTAATTATATAGAATTATTTTTATTGAATACACAGTGTATAGTATTATTTATATAGAATACACAGTGTATAGTATTATTTATATAGAATAGACAGTGTATAGTATTATTTATATAGAGAACACAGTGTATAGTATTATTTATATTGAATACACAGTGTATAGTATTATTTATATTGAATACACAGTGTATAGTATTATTTATATAGATAACACAGTGTATAGAATGATTTATATAGAATACACAGTGTATAGTATTATTTATATTGAATACACAGTTTATAGTATTATTTATATAGAGAACACAGTGTATAATATTATTAATATAGAATACACAGTGTATAGTATTATTTATATTTAGAACACAGTGTATAGTATTATTTATATAGATTACACAGTGTATAGTATTAATTATATAGAATACACAGTGTATAGTAATATTTATATAGAATACACAGTGTATAGTATTATTTATATAAAATACACAGTGTATATACAATTATTTATGTAGAATACACAGTGTGTAGTATTATTTAAATAGAGAACACAGTGTATAGTATTATTTTTATTGAATTCACAGTGTATAGTATTATTTATATAGAATACACAGTGTATAGTATTATTTATATTGAATACACAGTGTATAGTATTATTTATATTTAGAACACAGTGTATAGTATTATTTATATAGATTACACAGTGTATAGTATTAATTATATAGAATACAAAGTGTTTAGTAATATTTATAGAGAATACACAGTGTATAGTATTATTTATATAGAATACACAGTGTATAGTATTATTTATATAAATACACAGTGTATAGTATTATGTATATTGAATACACAGTGTATAGTATTATTTATATAGAGAACACAGTGTATAGTATTATTTATATACAATACGCAGTGGATAGTACTATTTTTATAGAATACACAGTGTATAGTATTATTTATATTTAGAACACAGTGTATAGTATTATTTATATAGATTACACAGTGTATAGTATTAATTATATAGAATACACAGTGTATAGTAATATTTATATAAAATACACAGTGTATAGTATTATTTATATAAAATACACAGTGTATATACAATTATTTATGTAGAATACACAGTGTATAGTATTATTTAAATAGAGAACACAGTGTATAGTATTATTTTTATTGAATTCACAGTGTATAGTATTTTTTATATAGAAAACACTGTGTATAGTATTATTTATATTGAATACACAGTGTATAGTATTATTTATATAGAATACACAGTGTATAATATTATTAATATAGAATAGACAGTGTATAGTATTAATTATATTGAATACACAGTGTATAGTATTATTTATATTTAGAACACAGTGTATAGTATTATTTATATAGAATACACAGTGTATAGTATTATTTATATAGAATACACAGTGTATAGTATTATTTAT
The DNA here is from genome assembly GCF_031893055.1 of Leptodactylus fuscus. NCBI lineage: Eukaryota > Metazoa > Chordata > Amphibia > Anura > Leptodactylidae > Leptodactylus > Leptodactylus fuscus. Next base: position 73,900 of record NW_027440203.1, read on the forward strand.
ATAGAATTCACAGTGTATAGTATTATTTATATAGAGAACACAGTGTTTAGTATTATTTATATAGAATACATAGTGTATAGTATTATTTATATAGAATACAGTGTTTAGTATTATTTATATAGTATACACAGTGTATAGAATTATTTATATAGAATACACAGTGTATAGTATTATTTATATAGATAACACAGTGTATAGAATGATTTATATAGAATACACAGTGTATAGTATTATTTATATTGAATACACAGTTTATAGTATTATTTATATAGAGAACACAGTGTATAATATTATTAATATAGAATACACAGTGTATAGTATTATTTATATTTAGAACACAGTGTATAGTATTATTTATATAGATTACACAGTGTATAGTATTAATTATATGGAATACACAGTGTATAGTAATATTTATATAGAATACACAGTGTATAGTATTATTTATATAAAATACACAGTGTATATACAATTATTTATGTAGAATACACAGTGTGTAGTATTATTTAAATAGAGAACACAGTGTATAGTATTATTTTTATTGAATTCACAGTGTATAGTATTATTTATATAGAATACACAGTGTATAGTATTATTTATATTGAATACACAGTGTATAGTATTATTTATATTTAGAACACAGTGTATAGTATTATTTATATAGATTACACAGTGTATAGTATTAATTATATAGAATACAAAGTGTTTAGTAATATTTATAGAGAATACACAGTGTATAGTATTATTTATATAGAATACACAGTGTATAGTATTATTTATATAAATACACAGTGTATAGTATTATGTATATTGAATACACAGTGTATAGTATTATTTATATAGAGAACACAGTGTATAGTATTATTTATATACAATACGCAGTGGATAGTACTATTTTTATAGAATACACAGTGTATAGTATTATTTATATTTAGAACACAGTGTATAGTATTATTTATATAGATTACACAGTGTATAGTATTAATTATATAGAATACACAGTGTATAGTAATATTTATATAAAATACACAGTGTATAGTATTATTTATATAAAATACACAGTGTATATACAATTATTTATGTAGAATACACAGTGTATAGTATTATTTAAATAGAGAACACAGTGTATAGTATTATTTTTATTGAATTCACAGTGTATAGTATTTTTTATATAGAAAACACTGTGTATAGTATTATTTATATTGAATACACAGTGTATAGTATTATTTATATAGAATACACAGTGTATAATATTATTAATATAGAATAGACAGTGTATAGTATTAATTATATTGAATACACAGTGTATAGTATTATTTATATTTAGAACACAGTGTATAGTATTATTTATATAGAATACACAGTGTATAGTATTATTTATATAGAATACACAGTGTATAGTATTATTTATATAGAATTCACAGTGTATAGTATTATTTATATAGAGAACACAGTGTATAGTATTATTTATATAAAATACACAGTGTATATACAATTATTTATGTAGAATACACAGTGTATAGTATTATTTAAATAGAGAACACAGTGTATAGTATTATTTATATAGAGGACACATTGTATAGTAATATATATATAGAATACAAAGTGTATAGTATTATTTATAAAGAATACACAGTGTATAGTATTATTTATATAGAATACACAGTGTATAGTATTATTTATATAGAGAACACAGTGTATAGTATTATTTATATAGAATACACAGTGTATAGTATTATTTATATAGAGAACACAGTGTATAGTATTATTTATACAGAATACACAGTGTATAGTATTATTTATATAGAATACACAGTGCATTCTACATAAATAATTGTATATACACAGTGTATAGTATTATTTATATTGAATACACAGTGTATAGTATTATTTATATAGAATACACAGTGTATAGTATTATTTATGTAGAATACACAGTGTATAGTATTATTTATATAGAGAACACAGTGTATAGAATTATTTATATAGAATTCTAAGTGTATAGTATTATTTATATAGAATACACAGTGTATAGTATTATTTATATTGAATACACAGTGCATAGTATTATTTATATTGAATACACAGTGCATAGTATTATTTATATAGAGAAAATAGTGTATAGTATTATTTATATAGAATACACAGTGTATAGTATTATTTATATAGAATACACAGTGTATAGTATTATTTATATAGAGACCACAGTGTATAGAATCATTTATATAGAATACACAGTGTATAGCATTATTTATATAGAATACACAGTGTATATAAAATTATTTATGTAGAATACACAGTGTATAGTATTATTTATATAGAGAACACAGTGTGTTGAATTATTAATAAAGAATACACAGTGTATAGTATTATTTATATAGAATACACAGTGTATAGTATTATTTATATAGAATTCACAGTGTATAGTATTATTTATATAGAGGACACATTGTATAGTAATATATATATATATATATATATATATATATATATATATATATATAATACACAGTGTATAGTATTATTTATAAAGAATACACAGTGTATAGTATTATTTATATAGAATACACAGTGTATAGTATTATTTATATAGAGAACACAGTGTATAGTATTATTTATATAGAATACACAGTGTATAGTATTATTTATATAGAATACACAGTGTATAGTATTATTTATATAGAATACACAGTGCATTCTACATAAATAATTGTATATACACAGTGTATAGTATTATTTATATTGAATACACAGTGTATAGTATTATTTATATAGAATACACAGTGTATAGTATTATTTATATAGAATACACAGTGTATAGTATTATTTATATAGAGAACACAGTGTATAGAATTATTTATATAGAATTCTAAGTGTATAGTATTATTTATATAGAATACACAGTGTATAGTATTATTTATTTTGAATACACAGTGCATAGTATTATTTATATTGAATACACAGTGCATAGTATTATTTATATTGAATACACAGTGCATAGTATTATTTATATAGAGAAAATAATGTATAGTATTATTTATATAGAATACACAGTGTATAGTAATATTTATATAGAATACAGTGTATAGTATTATTTATATAGAGACCACAGTGTATAGAATTATTTATATAGAATACACAGTGTATAGCATTATTTATATAGAATACACAGTGTATATAAAATTATTTATGTAGAATACACAGTGTATAGTATTATTTATTACAGAACACAGTGTATAGTATTATTTTTATTGAATACACAGTGTATAGTATTATTTATATAGAATACACAGTGTATAGTATTATTTATATAGAATTCACAGTGTATAGTATTATTTATATAGAGAACACAGTGTATTGAATTATTAATAAAGAATACACAGTGTATAGTATTATTTATATAGAATACACAGTGTATAGTATTATTTATATTTAGAACACAGTGTATAGTATTATTTATATAGAATACACAGTGTATAGTATTATTTATATAGAGACCACAGTGTATAGACTTATTTATTTAGAATACACAGTGTATAGCATTATTTATATAGAATACACAGTGTATATAAAATTATTTATGTAGAATACACAGTGTATAGTATTATTTAAATAGAGAACACAGTGTATAGTATTATTTTTATTGAATACACAGTGTATAGTATAATTTATATAGAATACACAGTGTATTGTACATAAATAATTGTATATACACAGTGTATAGTATTATTTATATTGAATACACAGTATATAATATTATTTATATAGAATACACAGTGTATAGTATCATTTATATATAATACACAGTGTATAGTATTATTTATATAGAATTCACAGTGTATAGTATTATTTATATAGAATACACAGTGTATAGTATTATTTATATAGATTACACAGTGTATAGTATTATTTATATAGAATACACAGTGTATAGTATTATTTATATAGAATACACAGTGTATAGTATTATTTATATAGAATACACAGTGTATAGTATTATTTATATAGAATACACAGTGTATAGTATTATTTATATAGAATATACAGTGTATAGTATTATTTATATAGAGAACACAGTGTATAGAATTATTTATATAGAATACACAGTGTATAGTATTATTTATATAGAGAACACAGTGTGTAGAATTATTTATATAGAATACGCAGTGTATAGTATTATTTATATTTAGAACACAGTGTATAGTATTATTTATATAGAATACACAGTGTATAGTATTATTTATATAGAATACACAGTGTATAGTATTATTTATATTTAGAACACAGTGTATAGAATTATTTATATAGAATACGCAGTGTATAGTATTATTTATATTTAGAACACAGTGTATAGTATTATTTATATAGAATACACAGTGTATAGTGTTATTTATATAGAATACACAGTGTATAGTATTATTTATATTTAGAACACAGTGTATAGTATTATTTATATTTAGAACACAGTGTATAGTATCATTTATATTTAGAACACAGTGTATAGTATTATTTATATAGATTACACAGTGTATAGTATTATTTATATACAGAACAAAGTGTATAGTATTAGTTATATTGAATACACAGTGTATAGTATTATTTATATAGATAACACAGTGTATAGAATTATTTATATAGAATACACAGTGTATAGTATTATTTATATTAAATACAAAGTGTATAGTATTATTTATATAGAATACACAGTGTATAGTATTATTTATATAGAATACACAGTGTATAATATTATTTCTATAGAATAGACAGTGTATAGTATTTTTTATATCATACACAGTGTATAGTATAAATTATATAGAGAACACAGTGTATAATATTATTTATATAGAATACACAGTGTATAGTATTATTTATATAGAATAAACAGTGTATAGTATTATTTATATAGAGAACACAGTGTATAGAATTATTTATATAGAATACACAGTGTATAGTATTATTTATATAGAGAACAAAGTGTATAGTATTATTTATATTTTATACACAGTGTATAGTATTATTTATATAGAATAGACAGTGTATAGTATTATTTATATAGAATACACAGTGTATAGTATTATTTATATAGAGAACACAGTTTATAGTATTATTTATATTGAATACACAGTGTATAGTATTATTAATATTTAGAACACAGTGTATAGTATTATTTATATAGAATACACAGTGTATAGTATTATTTATATAGAATACACAGTGTATAATATTATTTATATAGAATACACAGTGTATAGTATTATTTATATAGAGAACGCAGTGTATAGTATTATTTATATTGAATACACAGTGTATAGTATTATTTATATTTAGAACACAGTGTATAGTATTATTTATATAGAATGCAGTGTTTAGTATTATTTATATAGAATACATAGTGTATAGTATTATTTATATAGAATACAGTGTTTAGTATTATTTATATAGAATACACAGTGTATAGAATTATTTATATAGAATACACAGTGTATAGTATTATTTATATAGATAACACAGTGTATAGAATTATTTATATAGAATACAAAGTGTATAGTATTATTTTTATTGAATACACAGTTTATAGTATTATTTATATAGAGAACACAGTGTATAATATTATTAATATATAATACACAGTGTATAGTATTATTTATATTTAGAACACAGTGTATAGTATTATTTATATAGAATACACAGTGTATAGTATTATTTATATTTAGAACACAGTGTATAGTATTATCTATATAGAGAACACCGTTTATAGTATTATTTATATAGAATACACAGTGTATAGTATTATTTATAAAGAGAACACAGTGTATAGTATTATTTATATATAGACCACAGTGTATAGAATTATTTATATTTAGAACACAGTGTATAGTATTATTTATATAGATTACACAGTGTATAGTATTAATTATATAGAATTATTTTTATTGAATACACAGTGTATAGTATTATTTATATAGAATACACAGTGTATAGTATTATTTATATAGAATTGACAGTGTATAGTATTATTTATATAGAGAACACAGTGTATAGTATTATTTATATTGAATACACAGTGTATAGTATTATTTATATTGAATACACAGTGTATAGTATTATTTATATAGATAACACAGTGTATAGAATGATTTATATAGAATACACAGTGTATAGTATTAATTATATAGAATACACAGTGTATAGTAATATTTATATAAAATACACAGTGTATAGTATTATTTATATAAAATACACAGTGTATATACAATTATTTATGTAGAATACACAGTGTATAGTATTATTTAAATAGAGAACACAGTGTATAGTATTATTTTTATTGAATTCACAGTGTATAGTATTTTTTATATAGAAAACACTGTGTATAGTATTATTTATATTGAATACACAGTGTATAGTATTATTTATATAGAATACACAGTGTATAATATTATTAATATAGAATAGACAGTGTATAGTATTAATTATATTGAATACACAGTGTATAGTATTATTTATATTTAGAACACAGTGTATAGTATTATTTATATAGAATACACAGTGTATAGTATTATTTATATAGAGAACACAGTGTTTAGTATTATTTATATAGAATACATAGTGTATAGTATTATTTATATAGAATACAGTGTTTAGTATTATTTATATAGTATACACAGTGTATAGAATTATTTATATAGAATACACAGTGTATAGTATTATTTATATAGATAACACAGTGTATAGAATGATTTATATAGAATACAAAGTGTATAGTATTAATTTTATTGAATACACAGTTTATAGTATTATTTATATAGAGAACACAGTGTATAATATTATTAATATATAATACACAGTGTATAGTATTATTTATATTTAGAACACAGTGTATAGTATTATTTATATAGAATACACAGTGTATAGTATTATTTATATTTAGAACACAGTGTATAGTATTATTTATATAGAATACACAGTGTATAGTATTATTTATATTTAGAACACAGTGTATAGTATTATTTATATAGATTACACAGTGTATAGTATTATTTATATAGAGAACACAGTGTATAGAATTATGTATACAGAATACACAGTGTATAGTATTATTTATATAGAATACACAGTGTATAGTATTATTTATATTTAGAACACAGTGTATAGTATTATCTATATAGAGAACACCGTTTATAGTATTATTTATATAGAATACACAGTGTATAGTATTATTTAAATAGAGAACACAGTGTATAGTATTATTTTTATTGAATTCACAGTGTATAGTATTATTTATATAGAATACACAGTGTATAGTATTATTTATATAGAATAGACAGTGTATAGTATTATTTATATAGAGAACACAGTGTATAGTATTATTTATATTGAATACACAGTGTATAGTATTATTTATATTGAATACACAGTGTATAGTATTATTTATATAGAAAACACAGTGTATAGAATGATTTATATAGAATACACAGTGTATAGTATTATTTATATTGAATACACAGTTTATAGTATTATTTATATAGAGAACACAGTGTATAATATTATTAATATAGAATACACAGTGTATAGTATTATTTATATTTAGAACACAGTGTATAGTATTATTTATATAGATTACACAGTGTATAGTATTAATTATATAGAATACACAGTGTATAGTAATATTTATATAGAATACACAGTGTATAGTATTATTTATATAAAATACACAGTGTATATACAATTATTTATGTAGAATACACAGTGTGTAGTATTATTTAAATAGAGAACACAGTGTATAGTATTATTTTTATTGAATTCACAGTGTATAGTATTATTTATATAGAATACACAGTGTATAGTATTATTTATATTGAATACACAGTGTATAGTATTATTTATATTTAGAACACAGTGTATAGTATTATTTATATAGATTACACAGTGTATAGTATTAATTATATAGAATACAAAGTGTTTAGTAATATTTATAGAGAATACACAGTGTATAGTATTATTTATATAGAATACACAGTGTATAGTATTATTTATATAAATACACAGTGTATAGTATTATGTATATTAAATACACAGTGTATAGTATTATTTATATAGAGAACACAGTGTATAGTATTATTTATATACAATACGCAGTGGATAGTACTATTTTTATAGAATACACAGTGTATAGTATAATTTATATTTAGAACACAGTGTATAGTATTATTTATATAGATTACACAGTGTATAGTATTAATTATATAGAATACACAGTGTATAGTAATATTTATATAAAATACACAGTGTATAGTATTATTTATATAAAATACACAGTGTATATACAATTATTTATGTAGAATACACAGTGTATAGTATTATTTAAATAGAGAACACAGTGTATAGTATTATTTTTATTGAATTCACAGTGTATAGTATTTTTTATATAGAAAACACTGTGTATAGTATTATTTATATTGAATACACAGTGTATAGTATTATTTATATAGAATACACAGTGTATAATATTATTAATATAGAATAGACAGTGTATAGTATTAATTATATTGAATACACAGTGTATAGTATTATTTATATTTAGAACACAGTGTATAGTATTATTTATATAGAATACACAGTGTATAGTATTATTTATATAGAATACACAGTGTATAGTATTATTTATATAGAATTCACAGTGTATAGTATTATTTATATAGAGAACACAGTGTTTAGTATTATTTATATAGAATACATAGTGTATAGTATTATTTATATAGAATACAGTGTTTAGTATTATTTATATAGTATACACAGTGTATAGAATTATTTATATAGAATACACAGTGTATAGTATTATTTATATAGATAACACAGTGTATAGAATGATTTATATAGAATACAAAGTGTATAGTATTATTTTTATTGAATACACAGTTTATAGTATTATTTATATAGAGAACACAGTGTATAATATTATTAATATATAATACACAGTGTATAGTATTATTTATATTTAGAACACAGTGTATAGTATTATTTATATAGAATACACAGTGTATAGTATTATTTATATTTAGAACACAGTGTATAGTATTATTTATATAGAATACACAGTGTATAGTATTATTTATATTTAGAACACAGTGTATAGTATTATTTATATAGATTACACAGTGTATAGTATTATTTATATAGAGAACACAGTGTATAGAATTATGTATACAGAATACACAGTGTATAGTATTATTTATATAGAATACACAGTGTATAGTATTATTTATATTTAGAACACAGTGTATAGTATTATCTATATAGAGAACACCGTTTATAGTATTATTTATATAGAATACACAGTGTATAGTATTATTTAAATAGAGAACACAGTGTATAGTATTATTTTTATTGAATTCACAGTGTATAGTATTATTTATATAGAATACACAGTGTATAGTATTATTTATATTGAATACACAGTGTATAGTATTATTTATATAGAATACACAGTGTATAGTATTATTTATATAAAAACACAGTGTATAGTATTATGTATATTGAATACACAGTGTATAGTATTATTTATAAAGAGAACACAGTGTATAGTATTATTTATATAGAGACCACAGTGTATAGAATTATTTATATTTAGAACACAGTGTATAGTATTATTTATATAGATTACACAGTGTATAGTATTAATTATATAGAATTATTTTTATTGAATACACAGTGTATAGTATTATTTATATAGAATACACAGTGTATAGTATTATTTATATAGAATAGACAGTGTATAGTATTATTTATATAAATACACAGTGTATAGTATTATGTATATTGAATACACAGTGTATAGTATTATTTATATAGAGAACACAGTGTATAGTATTATTTATATACAATACGCAGTGGATAGTACTATTTTTATAGAATACACAGTGTATAGTATTATTTATATTTAGAACACAGTGTATAGTATTATTTATATAGATTACACAGTGTATAGACTTATTTATTTAGAATACACAGTGTATAGCATTATTTATATAGAATACACAGTGTATATAAAATTATTTATGTAGAATACACAGTGTATAGTATTATTTATATAGAATACACAGTGTATAGTATTATTTATATAAAAACACAGTGTATAGTATTATGTATATTGAATACACAGTGTATAGTATTATTTATAAAGAGAACACAGTGTATAGTATTATTTATATAGAGACCACAGTGTATAGAATTATTTATATTTAGAACACAGTGTATAGTATTATTTATATAGATTACACAGTGTATAGTATTAATTATATAGAATTATTTTTATTGAATACACAGTGTATAGTATTATTTATATAGAATACACAGTGTATAGTATTATTTATATAGAATAGACAGTGTATAGTATTATTTATATAAATACACAGTGTATAGTATTATGTATATTGAATACACAGTGTATAGTATTATTTATATAGAGAACACAGTGTATAGTATTATTTATATACAATACGCAGTGGATAGTACTATTTTTATAGAATACACAGTGTATAGTATTATTTATATTTAGAACACAGTGTATAGTATTATTTATATAGATTACACAGTGTATAGTATTAATTATATAGAATACACAGTGTATAGTAATATTTATATAAAATACACAGTGTATAGTATTATTTATATAAAATACACAGTGTATATACAATTATTTATGTAGAATACACAGTGTATAGTATTATTTAAATAGAGAACACAGTGTATAGTATTATTTTTATTGAATTCACAGTGTATAGTATTTTTTATATAGAAAACACTGTGTATACTATTATTTATATAAAATACACAGTGTATATACAATTATTTATGTAGAATACACAGTGTATAGTATTATTTAAATAGAGAACACAGTGTATAGTATTATTTATATAGAGGACACATTGTATAGTAATATATATATAGAATACAAAGTGTATAGTATTATTTATAAAGAATACACAGTGTATAGTATTATTTATATAGAATACACAGTGTATAGTATTATTTATATAGAGAACACAGTGTATAGTATTATTTATATAGAATACACAGTGTATAGTATTATTTATATAGAGAACACAGTGTATAGTATTATTTATACAGAATACACAGTGTATAGTATTATTTATATAGAATACAGTGTATAGTATTATTTATATAGAGACCACAGTGTATAGAATTATTTATATAGAATACACAGTGTATAGCATTATTTATATAGAATACACAGTGTATATAAAATTATTTATGTAGAATACACAGTGTATAGTATTATTTATATAGAGACCACAGTGTATAGAATTATTTATATAGAATACACAGTGTATAGCATTATTTATATAGAATACACAGTGTATATAAAATTATTTATGTAGAATACACAGTGTATAGTATTATTTATTACAGAACACAGTGTATAGTATTATTTTTATTGAATACACAGTGTATAGTATTATTTATATAGAATACACAGTGTATAGTATTATTTATATAGAATTCACAGTGTATAGTATTATTTATATAGAGAACACAGTGTATTGAATTATTAATAAAGAATACACAGTGTATAGTATTATTTATATTTAGAACACAGTGTATAGTATTATTTATATAGAATACACAGTGTATAGTATTATTTATATAGAGACCACAGTGTATAGACTTATTTATTTAGAATACACAGTGTATAGCATTATTTATATAGAATACACAGTGTATATAAAATTATTTATGTAGAATACACAGTGTATAGTATTATTTATATAGAATACACAGTGTATAGTATTATTTATATAAAAACACAGTGTATAGTATTATGTATATTGAATACACAGTGTATAGTATTATTTATAAAGAGAACACAGTGTATAGTATTATTTATATAGAGACCACAGTGTATAGAATTATTTATATTTAGAACACAGTGTATAGTATTATTTATATAGATTACACAGTGTATAGTATTAATTATATAGAATTATTTTTATTGAATACACAGTGTATAGTATTATTTATATAGAATACACAGTGTATAGTATTATTTATATAGAATAGACAGTGTATAGTATTATTTATATAAATACACAGTGTATAGTATTATGTATATTGAATACACAGTGTATAGTATTATTTATATAGAGAACACAGTGTATAGTATTATTTATATACAATACGCAGTGGATAGTACTATTTTTATAGAATACACAGTGTATAGTATTATTTATATTTAGAACACAGTGTATAGTATTATTTATATAGATTACACAGTGTATAGTATTAATTATATAGAATACACAGTGTATAGTAATATTTATATAAAATACACAGTGTATAGTATTATTTATATAAAATACACAGTGTATATACAATTATTTATGTAGAATACACAGTGTATAGTATTATTTAAATAGAGAACACAGTGTATAGTATTATTTTTATTGAATTCACAGTGTATAGTATTTTTTATATAGAAAACACTGTGTATAGTATTATTTATATAAAATACACAGTGTATATACAATTATTTATGTAGAATACACAGTGTATAGTATTATTTAAATAGAGAACACAGTGTATAGTATTATTTATATAGAGGACACATTGTATAGTAATATATATATAGAATACAAAGTGTATAGTATTATTTATAAAGAATACACAGTGTATAGTATTATTTATATAGAATACACAGTGTATAGTATTATTTATATAGAGAACACAGTGTATAGTATTATTTATATAGAATACACAGTGTATAGTATTATTTATATAGAGAACACAGTGTATAGTATTATTTATACAGAATACACAGTGTATAGTATTATTTATATAGAATACACAGTGCATTCTACATAAATAATTGTATATACACAGTGTATAGTATTATTTATATTGAATACACAGTGTATAGTATTATTTATATAGAATACACAGTGTATAGTATTATTTATGTAGAATACACAGTGTATAGTATTATTTATATAGAGAACACAGTGTATAGAATTATTTATATAGAATTCTAAGTGTATAGTATTATTTATATAGAATACACAGTGTATAGTATTATTTATATTGAATACACAGTGCATAGTATTATTTATATTGAATACACAGTGCATAGTATTATTTATATAGAGAAAATAGTGTATAGTATTATTTATATAGAATACACAGTGTATAGTATTATTTATATAGAATACACAGTGTATAGTATTATTTATATAGAGACCACAGTGTATAGAATCATTTATATAGAATACACAGTGTATATAAAATTATTTATGTAGAATACACAGTGTATAGTATTATTTATATAGAGAACACAGTGTGTTGAATTATTAATAAAGAATACACAGTGTATAGTATTATTTATATAGAATACACAGTGTATAGTATTATTTATATAGAATTCACAGTGTATAGTATTATTTATATAGAGGACACATTGTATAGTAATATATATATATATATATATATATATATATATATATATATATATATATATATATATAATACACAGTGTATAGTATTATTTATAAAGAATACACAGTGTATAGTATTATTTATATAGAATACACAGTGTATAGTATTATTTATATAGAGAACACAGTGTATAGTATTATTTATATAGAATACACAGTGTATAGTATTATTTATATAGAATACACAGTGTATAGTATTATTTATATAGAATACACAGTGCATTCTACATAAATAATTGTATATACACAGTGTATAGTATTATTTATATTGAATACACAGTGTATAGTATTATTTATATAGAATACACAGTGTATAGTATTATTTATATAGAATACACAGTGTATAGTATTATTTATATAGAGAACACAGTGTATAGAATTATTTATATAGAATTCTAAGTGTATAGTATTATTTATATAGAATACACAGTGTATAGTATTATTTATTTTGAATACACAGTGCATAGTATTATTTATATTGAATACACAGTGCATAGTATTATTTATATTGAATACACAGTGCATAGTATTATTTATATAGAGAAAATAATGTATAGTATTATTTATATAGAATACACAGTGTATAGTAATATTTATATAGAATACAGTGTATAGTATTATTTATATAGAGACCACAGTGTATAGAATTATTTATATAGAATACACAGTGTATAGCATTATTTATATAGAATACACAGTGTATATAAAATTATTTATGTAGAATACACAGTGTATAGTATTATTTATTACAGAACACAGTGTATAGTATTATTTTTATTGAATACACAGTGTATAGTATTATTTATATAGAATACACAGTGTATAGTATTATTTATATAGAATTCACAGTGTATAGTATTATTTATATAGAGAACACAGTGTATTGAATTATTAATAAAGAATACACAGTGTATAGTATTATTTATATAGAATACACAGTGTATAGTATTATTTATATTTAGAACACAGTGTATAGTATTATTTATATAGAATACACAGTGTATAGTATTATTTATATAGAGACCACAGTGTATAGACTTATTTATTTAGAATACACAGTGTATAGCATTATTTATATAGAATACACAGTGTATATAAAATTATTTATGTAGAATACACAGTGTATAGTATTATTTAAATAGAGAACACAGTGTATAGTATTATTTTTATTGAATACACAGTGTATAGTATAATTTATATAGAATACACAGTGTATTGTACATAAATAATTGTATATACACAGTGTATAGTATTATTTATATTGAATACACAGTATATAATATTATTTATATAGAATACACAGTGTATAGTATTATTTATATATAATACACAGTGTATAGTATTATTTATATAGAATTCACAGTGTATAGTATTATTTATATAGAATACACAGTGTATAGTATTATTTATATAGATTACACAGTGTATAGTATTATTTATATAGAATACACAGTGTATAGTATTATTTATATAGAATACACAGTGTATAGTATTATTTATATAGAATACACAGTGTATAGTATTATTTATATAGAATACACAGTGTATAGTATTATTTATATAGAATATACAGTGTATAGTATTATTTATATAGAGAACACAGTGTATAGAATTATTTATATAGAATACACAGTGTATAGTATTATTTATATAGAGAACACAGTGTGTAGAATTATTTATATAGAATACGCAGTGTATAGTATTATTTATATTTAGAACACAGTGTATAGTATTATTTATATAGAATACACAGTGTATAGTATTATTTATATAGAATACACAGTGTATAGTATTATTTATATTTAGAACACAGTGTATAGAATTATTTATATAGAATACGCAGTGTATAGTATTATTTATATTTAGAACACAGTGTATAGTATTATTTATATAGAATACACAGTGTATAGTGTTATTTATATTGAATACACAGTGTATAGTATTATTTATATTTAGAACACAGTGTATAGTATTATTTATATTTAGAACACAGTGTATAGTATCATTTATATTTAGAACACAGTGTATAGTATTATTTATATAGATTACACAGTGTATAGTATTATTTATATACAGAACAAAGTGTATAGTATTAGTTATATTGAATACACAGTGTATAGTATTATTTATATAGATAACACAGTGTATAGAATTATTTATATAGAATACACAGTGTATAGTATTATTTATATTAAATACAAAGTGTATAGTATTATTTATATAGAATACACAGTGTATAGTATTATTTATATAGAATACACAGTGTATAATATTATTTCTATAGAATAGACAGTGTATAGTATTTTTTATATCATACACAGTGTATAGTATAAATTATATAGAGAACACAGTGTATAATATTATTTATATAGAATACACAGTGTATAGTATTATTTATATAGAATAAACAGTGTATAGTATTATTTATATAGAGAACACAGTGTATAGAATTATTTATATAGAATACACAGTGTATAGTATTATTTATATAGAGAACAAAGTGTATAGTATTATTTATATTTTATACACAGTGTATAGTATTATTTATATAGAATAGACAGTGTATAGTATTATTTATATAGAATACACAGTGTATAGTATTATTTATATAGAGAACACAGTTTATAGTATTATTTATATTGAATACACAGTGTATAGTATTATTAATATTTAGAACACAGTGTATAGTATTATTTATATAGAATACACAGTGTATAGTATTATTTATAAAGAATACACAGTGTATAATATTATTTATATAGAATACACAGTGTATAGTATTATTTATATAGAGAACGCAGTGTATAGTATTATTTATATTGAATACACAGTGTATAGTATTATTTATATTTAGAACACAGTGTATAGTATTATTTATATAGAATGCAGTGTTTAGTATTATTTATATAGAATACATAGTGTATAGTATTATTTATATAGAATACAGTGTTTAGTATTATTTATATAGAATACACAGTGTATAGAATTATTTATATAGAATACACAGTGTATAGTATTATTTATATAGATAACACAGTGTATAGAATGATTTATATAGAATACAAAGTGTATAGTATTATTTTTATTGAATACACAGTTTATAGTATTATTTATATAGAGAACACAGTGTATAATATTATTAATATATAATACACAGTGTATAGTATTATTTATATTTAGAACACAGTGTATAGTATTATTTATATAGAATACACAGTGTATAGTATTATTTATATTTAGAACACAGTGTATAGTATTATCTATATAGAGAACACCGTTTATAGTATTATTTATATAGAATACACAGTGTATAGTATTATTTATAAAGAGAACACAGTGTATAGTATTATTTATATATAGACCACAGTGTATAGAATTATTTATATTTAGAACACAGTGTATAGTATTATTTATATAGATTACACAGTGTATAGTATTAATTATATAGAATTATTTTTATTGAATACACAGTGTATAGTATTATTTATATAGAATACACAGTGTATAGTATTATTTATATAGAATTGACAGTGTATAGTATTATTTATATAGAGAACACAGTGTATAGTATTATTTATATTGAATACACAGTGTATAGTATTATTTATATTGAATACACAGTGTATAGTATTATTTATATAGATAACACAGTGTATAGAATGATTTATATAGAATACACAGTGTATAGTATTAATTATATAGAATACACAGTGTATAGTAATATTTATATAAAATACACAGTGTATAGTATTATTTATATAAAATACACAGTGTATATACAATTATTTATGTAGAATACACAGTGTATAGTATTATTTAAATAGAGAACACAGTGTATAGTATTATTTTTATTGAATTCACAGTGTATAGTATTTTTTATATAGAAAACACTGTGTATAGTATTATTTATATTGAATACACAGTGTATAGTATTA
This sequence comes from Leptodactylus fuscus, assembly GCF_031893055.1. Classification (NCBI taxonomy): domain Eukaryota; kingdom Metazoa; phylum Chordata; class Amphibia; order Anura; family Leptodactylidae; genus Leptodactylus; species Leptodactylus fuscus. The sequence goes on from NW_027440203.1 coordinate 91,340, forward strand.
TTTATATAGAATACACAGTGTATAATATTATTAATATAGAATAGACAGTGTATAGTATTAATTATATTGAATACACAGTTTATAGTATTATTTATATTTAGAACACAGTGTATAGTATTATTTATATAGAATACACAGTGTATAGTATTATTTATATAGAGAACACAGTGTTTAGTATTATTTATATAGAATACATAGTGTATAGTATTATTTATATAGAATACAGTGTTTAGTATTATTTATATAGTATACACAGTGTATAGAATTATTTATATAGAATACACAGTGTATAGTATTATTTATATAGATAACACAGTGTATAGAATGATTTATATAGAATACAAAGTGTATAGTATTAATTTTATTGAATACACAGTTTATAGTATTATTTATATAGAGAACACAGTGTATAATATTATTAATATATAATACACAGTGTATAGTATTATTTATATTTAGAACACAGTGTATAGTATTATTTATATAGAATACACAGTGTATAGTATTATTTATATTTAGAACACAGTGTATAGTATTATTTATATAGAATACACAGTGTATAGTATTATTTATATTTAGAACACAGTGTATAGTATTATTTATATAGATTACACAGTGTATAGTATTATTTATATAGAGAACACAGTGTATAGAATTATGTATACAGAATACACAGTGTATAGTATTATTTATATAGAATACACAGTGTATAGTATTATTTATATTTAGAACACAGTGTATAGTATTATCTATATAGAGAACACCGTTTATAGTATTATTTATATAGAATACACAGTGTATAGTATTATTTAAATAGAGAACACAGTGTATAGTATTATTTTTATTGAATTCACAGTGTATAGTATTATTTATATAGAATACACAGTGTATAGTATTATTTATATTGAATACACAGTGTATAGTATTATTTATATAGAATACACAGTGTATAGTATTATTTATATAAAAACACAGTGTATAGTATTATGTATATTGAATACACAGTGTATAGTATTATTTATAAAGAGAACACAGTGTATAGTATTATTTATATAGAGACCACAGTGTATAGAATTATTTATATTTAGAACACAGTGTATAGTATTATTTATATAGATTACACAGTGTATAGTATTAATTATATAGAATTATTTTTATTGAATACACAGTGTATAGTATTATTTATATAGAATACACAGTGTATAGTATTATTTATATAGAATAGACAGTGTATAGTATTATTTATATAGAGAACACAGTGTATAGTATTATTTATATTGAATACACAGTGTATAGTATTATTTATATTGAATACACAGTGTATAGTATTATTTATATAGATAACACAGTGTATAGAATGATTTATATAGAATACACAGTGTATAGTATTATTTATATTGAATACACAGTTTATAGTATTATTTATATAGAGAACACAGTGTATAATATTATTAATATAGAATACACAGTGTATAGTATTATTTATATTTAGAACACAGTGTATAGTATTATTTATATAGATTACACAGTGTATAGTATTAATTATATAGAATACACAGTGTATAGTAATATTTATATAGAATACACAGTGTATAGTATTATTTATATAAAATACACAGTGTATATACAATTATTTATGTAGAATACACAGTGTGTAGTATTATTTAAATAGAGAACACAGTGTATAGTATTATTTTTATTGAATTCACAGTGTATAGTATTATTTATATGGAATACACAGTGTATAGTATTATTTATATTGAATACACAGTGTATAGTATTATTTATATTTAGAACACAGTGTATAGTATTATTTATATAGATTACACAGTGTATAGTATTAATTATATAGAATACAAAGTGTTTAGTAATATTTATAGAGAATACACAGTGTATAGTATTATTTATATAGAATACACAGTGTATAGTATTATTTATATAAATACACAGTGTATAGTATTATGTATATTGAATAAACAGTGTATAGTATTATTTATATAGAGAACACAGTGTATAGTATTATTTATATACAATACGCAGTGGATAGTACTATTTTTATAGAATACACAGTGTATAGTATTATTTATATTTAGAACACAGTGTATAGTATTATTTATATAGATTACACAGTGTATAGTATTAATTATATAGAATACACAGTGTATAGTAATATTTATATAAAATACACAGTGTATAGTATTATTTATATAAAATACACAGTGTATATACAATTATTTATGTAGAATACACAGTGTATAGTATTATTTAAATAGAGAACACAGTGTATAGTATTATTTTTATTGAATACACAGTGCATAGTATTATTTATATTGAATACACAGTGCATAGTATTATTTATATAGAGAAAATAGTGTATAGTATTATTTATATAGAATACACAGTGTATAGTAATATTTATATAGAATACAGTGTATAGTATTATTTATATAGAGACCACAGTGTATAGAATTATTTATATAGAATACACAGTGTATAGCATTATTTATATAGAATACACAGTGTATATAAAATTATTTATGTAGAATACACAGTGTATAGTATTATTTATTAGAGAACACAGTGTATAGTATTATTTTTATTGAATACACAGTGTATAGTATTATTTATATAGAATACACAGTGTATAGTATTATTTATATAGAATTCACAGTGTATAGTATTATTTATATAGAGAACACAGTGTATTGAATTATTAATAAAGAATACACAGTGTATAGTATTATTTATATAGAATACACAGTGTATAGTATTATTTATATTTAGAACACAGTGTATAGTATTATTTATATAGAATACACAGTGTATAGTATTATTTATATAGAGACCACAGTGTATAGACTTATTTATTTAGAATACACAGTGTATAGCATTATTTATATAGAATACACAGTGTATATAAAATTATTTATGTAGAATACACAGTGTATAGTATTATTTAAATAGAGAACACAGTGTATAGTATTATTTTTATTGAATACACAGTGTATAGTATTATTTATATAGAGAACACAGTGTGTAGAATTATTTATATAGAATACGCAGTGTATAGTATTATTTATATTTAGAACACAGTGTATAGTATTATTTATATAGAATACACAGTGTATAGTATTATTTATATAGAATACACAGTGTATAGTATTATTTATATTTAGAACACAGTGTGTAGAATTATTTATATAGAATACGCAGTGTATAGTATTATTTATATTTAGAACACAGTGTATAGTATTATTTATATAGAATACACAGTGTATAGTGTTATTTATATAGAATACACAGTGTATAGTATTATTTATATTTAGAACACAGTGTATAGTATTATTTATATTTAGAACACAGTGTATAGTATCATTTATATTTAGAACACAGTGTATAGTATTATTTATATAGATTACACAGTGTATAGTATTATTTATATACAGAACAAAGTGTATAGTATTAGTTATATTGAATACACAGTGTATAGTATTATTTATATAGATAACACAGTGTATAGAATTATTTATATAGAATACACAGTGTATAGTATTATTTATATTAAATACAAAGTGTATAGTATTATTTATATAGAATACACAGTGTATAGTATTATTTATATAGAATACACAGTGTATAATATTATTTCTATAGAATAGACAGTGTATAGTATTTTTTATATCATACACAGTGTATAGTATAAATTATATAGAGAACACAGTGTATAATATTATTTATATAGAATACACAGTGTATAGTATTATTTATATAGAATAAACAGTGTATAGTATTATTTATATAGAGAACACAGTGTATAGAATTATTTATATAGAATACACAGTGTATAGTATTATTTATATAGAGAACAAAGTGTATAGTATTATTTATATTTTATACACAGTGTATAGTATTATTTATATAGAATAGACAGTGTATAGTATTATTTATATAGAATACACAGTGTATAGTATTATTTATATAGAGAACACAGTTTATAGTATTATTTATATTGAATACGCAGTGTATAGTATTATTAATATTTAGAACACAGTGTATAGTATTATTTATATAGAATACACAGTGTATAGTATTATTTATATAGAATACACAGTGTATAATATTATTTATATAGAATACACAGTGTATAGTATTATTTATATAGAGAACGCAGTGTATAGTATTATTTATATTGAATACACAGTGTATAGTATTATTTATATTTAGAACACAGTGTATAGTATTATTTATATAGAATGCAGTGTTTAGTATTATTTATATAGAATACATAGTGTATAGTATTATTTATATAGAATACAGTGTTTAGTATTATTTATATAGAATACACAGTGTATAGAATTATTTATATAGAATACACAGTGTATAGTATTATTTATATAGATAACACAGTGTATAGAATGATTTATATAGAATACAAAGTGTATAGTATTATTTTTATTGAATACACAGTTTATAGTATTATTTATATAGAGAACACAGTGTATAATATTATTAATATATAATACACAGTGTATAGTATTATTTATATTTAGAACACAGTGTATAGTATTATTTATATAGAATACACAGTGTATAGTATTATTTATATTTAGAACACAGTGTATAGTATTATCTATATAGAGAACACCGTTTATAGTATTATTTATATAGAATACACAGTGTATAGTATTATTTATAAAGAGAACACAGTGTATAGTATTATTTATATATAGACCACAGTGTATAGAATTATTTATATTTAGAACACAGTGTATAGTATTATTTATATAGATTACACAGTGTATAGTATTAATTATATAGAATTATTTTTATTGAATACACAGTGTATAGTATTATTTATATAGAATACACAGTGTATAGTATTATTTATATAGAATTGACAGTGTATAGTATTATTTATATAGAGAACACAGTGTATAGTATTATTTATATTGAATACACAGTGTATAGTATTATTTATATTGAATACACAGTGTATAGTATTATTTATATAGATAACACAGTGTATAGAATGATTTATATAGAATACACAGTGTATAGTATTATTTATATTGAATACACAGTTTATAGTATTATTTATATAGAGAACACAGTGTATAATATTATTAATATAGAATACACAGTGTATAGTATTATTTATATTTAGAACACAGTGTATAGTATTATTTATATAGATTACACAGTGTATAGTATTAATTATATAGAATACACAGTGTATAGTAATATTTATATAGAATACACAGTGTATAGTATTATTTATATAAAATACACAGTGTATATACAATTATTTATGTAGAATACACAGTGTGTAGTATTATTTAAATAGAGAACACAGTGTATAGTATTATTTTTATTGAATTCACAGTGTATAGTATTATTTATATAGAATACACAGTGTATAGTATTATTTATATTGAATACACAGTGTATAGTATTATTTATATTTAGAACACAGTGTATAGTATTATTTATATAGATTACACAGTGTATAGTATTAATTATATAGAATACAAAGTGTTTAGTAATATTTATAGAGAATACACAGTGTATAGTATTATTTATATAGAATACACAGTGTATAGTATTATTTATATAAATACACAGTGTATAGTATTATGTATATTGAATACACAGTGTATAGTATTATTTATATAGAGAACACAGTGTATAGTATTATTTATATACAATACGCAGTGGATAGTACTATTTTTATAGAATACACAGTGTATAGTATTATTTATATTTAGAACACAGTGTATAGTATTATTTATATAGATTACACAGTGTATAGTATTAATTATATAGAATACACAGTGTATAGTAATATTTATATAAAATACACAGTGTATAGTATTATTTATATAAAATACACAGTGTATATACAATTATTTATGTAGAATACACAGTGTATAGTATTATTTAAATAGAGAACACAGTGTATAGTATTATTTTTATTGAATTCACAGTGTATAGTATTTTTTATATAGAAAACACTGTGTATAGTATTATTTATATTGAATACACAGTGTATAGTATTATTTATATAGAATACACAGTGTATAATATTATTAATATAGAATAGACAGTGTATAGTATTAATTATATTGAATACACAGTGTATAGTATTATTTATATTTAGAACACAGTGTATAGTATTATTTATATAGAATACACAGTGTATAGTATTATTTATATAGAATACACAGTGTATAGTATTATTTATATAGAATTCACAGTGTATAGTATTATTTATATAGAGAACACAGTGTTTAGTATTATTTATATAGAATACACAGTGCATAGTATTATTTATATAGAATACACAGTGTATAGAATTATTTATATAGAATACACAGTGTATAGTATTATTTATATAGATAACACAGTGTATAGAATGATTTATATAGAATACAAAGTGTATAGTATTATTTTTATTGAATACACAGTTTATAGTATTATTTATATAGAGAACACAGTGTATAATATTATTAATATATAATACACAGTGTATAGTATTATTTATATTTAGAACACAGTGTATAGTATTATTTATATAGAATACACAGTGTATAGTATTATTTATATTTAGAACACAGTGTATAGTATTATTTATATAGAATACACAGTGTATAGTATTATTTATATTTAGAACACAGTGTATAGTATTATTTATATAGATTACACAGTGTATAGTATTATTTATATAGAGAACACAGTGTATAGAATTATGTATACAGAATACACAGTGTATAGTATTATTTATATAGAATACACAGTGTATAGTATTATTTATATTTAGAACACAGTGTATAGTATTATCTATATAGAGAACACCGTTTATAGTATTATTTATATAGAATACACAGTGTATAGTATTATTTAAATAGAGAACACAGTGTATAGTATTATCTTTATTGAATTCACAGTGTATAGTATTATTTATATAGAATACACAGTGTATAGTATTATTTATATTGAATACACAGTGTATAGTATTATTTATATAGAATACACAGTGTATAGTATTATTTATATAAAAACACAGTGTATAGTATTATGTATATTGAATACACAGTGTATAGTATTATTTATAAAGAGAACACAGTGTATAGTATTATTTATATAGAGACCACAGTGTATAGAATTATTTATATTTAGAACACAGTGTATAGTATTATTTATATAGATTACACAGTGTATAGTATTAATTATATAGAATTATTTTTATTGAATACACAGTGTATAGTATTATTTATATAGAATACACAGTGTATAGTATTATTTATATAGAATAGACAGTGTATAGTATTATTTATATAGAGAACACAGTGTATAGTATTATTTATATTGAATACACAGTGTATAGTATTATTTATATTGAATACACAGTGTATAGTATTATTTATATAGATAACACAGTGTATAGAATGATTTATATAGAATACACAGTGTATAGTATTATTTATATTGAATACACAGTTTATAGTATTATTTATATAGAGAACACAGTGTATAATATTATTAATATAGAATACACAGTGTATAGTATTATTTATATTTAGAACACAGTGTATAGTATTATTTATATAGATTACACAGTGTATAGTATTAATTATATAGAATACACAGTGTATAGTAATATTTATATAGAATACACAGTGTATAGTATTATTTATATAAAATACACAGTGTATATACAATTATTTATGTAGAATACACAGTGTGTAGTATTATTTAAATAGAGAACACAGTGTATAGTATTATTTTTATTGAATTCACAGTGTATAGTATTATTTATATAGAATACACAGTGTATAGTATTATTTATATTGAATACACAGTGTATAGTATTATTTATATTTAGAACACAGTGTATAGTATTATTTATATAGATTACACAGTGTATAGTATTAATTATATAGAATACAAAGTGTTTAGTAATATTTATAGAGAATACACAGTGTATAGTATTATTTATATAAATACACAGTGTATAGTATTATGTATATTGAATACACAGTGTATAGTATTATTTATATAGAGAACACAGTGTATAGTATTATTTATATACAATACGCAGTGGATAGTACTATTTTTATAGAATACACAGTGTATAGTATAATTTATATTTAGAACACAGTGTATAGTATTATTTATATAGATTACACAGTGTATAGTATTAATTATATAGAATACACAGTGTATAGTAATATTTATATAAAATACACAGTGTATAGTATTATTTATATAAAATACACAGTGTATATACAATTATTTATGTAGAATACACAGTGTATAGTATTATTTAAATAGAGAACACAGTGTATAGTATTATTTTTATTGAATTCACAGTGTATAGTATTTTTTATATAGAAAACACTGTGTATAGTATTATTTATATTGAATACACAGTGTATAGTATTATTTATATAGAATACACAGTGTATAATATTATTAATATAGAATAGACAGTGTATAGTATTAATTATATTGAATACACAGTGTATAGTATTATTTATATTTAGAACACAGTGTATAGTATTATTTATATAGAATACACAGTGTATAGTATTATTTATATAGAATACACAGTGTATAGTATTATTTATATAGAATTCACAGTGTATAGTATTATTTATATAGAGAACACAGTGTTTAGTATTATTTATATAGAATACATAGTGTATAGTATTATTTATATAGAATACAGTGTTTAGTATTATTTATATAGTATACACAGTGTATAGAATTATTTATATAGAATACACAGTGTATAGTATTATTTATATAGATAACACAGTGTATAGAATGATTTATATAGAATACAAAGTGTATAGTATTAATTTTATTGAATACACAGTTTATAGTATTATTTATATAGAGAACACAGTGTATAATATTATTAATATATAATACACAGTGTATAGTATTATTTATATTTAGAACACAGTGTATAGTATTATTTATATAGAATACACAGTGTATAGTATTATTTATATTTAGAACACAGTGTATAGTATTATTTATATAGAATACACAGTGTATAGTATTATTTATATTTAGAACACAGTGTATAGTATTATTTATATAGATTACACAGTGTATAGTATTATTTATATAGAGAACACAGTGTATAGAATTATGTATACAGAATACACAGTGTATAGTATTATTTATATAGAATACACAGTGTATAGTATTATTTATATTTAGAACACAGTGTATAGTATTATCTATATAGAGAACACCGTTTATAGTATTATTTATATAGAATACACAGTGTATAGTATTATTTAAATAGAGAACACAGTGTATAGTATTATTTTTATTGAATTCACAGTGTATAGTATTATTTATATAGAATACACAGTGTATAGTATTATTTATATTGAATACACAGTGTATAGTATTATTTATATAGAATACACAGTGTATAGTATTATTTATATAAAAACACAGTGTATAGTATTATGTATATTGAATACACAGTGTATAGTATTATTTATATTGAATACACAGTGTATAGTATTATTTATATAGATAACACAGTGTATAGAATGATTTATATAGAATACACAGTGTATAGTATTAATTATATAGAATTATTTTTATTGAATACACAGTGTATAGTATTATTTATATAGAATACACAGTGTATAGTATTATTTATATAGAATAGACAGTGTATAGTATTATTTATATAGAGAACACAGTGTATAGTATTATTTATATTGAATACACAGTGTATAGTATTATTTATATTGAATACACAGTGTATAGTATTATTTATATAGATAACACAGTGTATAGAATGATTTATATAGAATACACAGTGTATAGTATTATTTATATTGAATACACAGTTTATAGTATTATTTATATAGAGAACACAGTGTATAATATTATTAATATAGAATACACAGTGTATAGTATTATTTATATTTAGAACACAGTGTATAGTATTATTTATATAGATTACACAGTGTATAGTATTAATTATATGGAATACACAGTGTATAGTAATATTTATATAGAATACACAGTGTATAGTATTATTTATATAAAATACACAGTGTATATACAATTATTTATGTAGAATACACAGTGTGTAGTATTATTTAAATAGAGAACACAGTGTATAGTATTATTTTTATTGAATTCACAGTGTATAGTATTATTTATATAGAATACACAGTGTATAGTATTATTTATATTGAATACACAGTGTATAGTATTATTTATATTTAGAACACAGTGTATAGTATTATTTATATAGATTACACAGTGTATAGTATTAATTATATAGAATACAAAGTGTTTAGTAATATTTATAGAGAATACACAGTGTATAGTATTATTTATATAGAATACACAGTGTATAGTATTATTTATATAAATACACAGTGTATAGTATTATGTATATTGAATACACAGTGTATAGTATTATTTATATAGAGAACACAGTGTATAGTATTATTTATATACAATACGCAGTGGATAGTACTATTTTTATAGAATACACAGTGTATAGTATTATTTATATTTAGAACACAGTGTATAGTATTATTTATATAGATTACACAGTGTATAGTATTAATTATATAGAATACACAGTGTATAGTAATATTTATATAAAATACACAGTGTATAGTATTATTTATATAAAATACACAGTGTATATACAATTATTTATGTAGAATACACAGTGTATAGTATTATTTAAATAGAGAACACAGTGTATAGTATTATTTTTATTGAATTCACAGTGTATAGTATTTTTTATATAGAAAACACTGTGTATAGTATTATTTATATTGAATACACAGTGTATAGTATTATTTATATAGAATACACAGTGTATAATATTATTAATATAGAATAGACAGTGTATAGTATTAATTATATTGAATACACAGTGTATAGTATTATTTATATTTAGAACACAGTGTATAGTATTATTTATATAGAATACACAGTGTATAGTATTATTTATATAGAATACACAGTGTATAGTATTATTTATATAGAATTCACAGTGTATAGTATTATTTATATAGAGAACACAGTGTATAGTATTATTTATATAAAATACACAGTGTATATACAATTATTTATGTAGAATACACAGTGTATAGTATTATTTAAATAGAGAACACAGTGTATAGTATTATTTATATAGAGGACACATTGTATAGTAATATATATATAGAATACAAAGTGTATAGTATTATTTATAAAGAATACACAGTGTATAGTATTATTTATATAGAATACACAGTGTATAGTATTATTTATATAGAATAGACAGTGTATAGTATTATTTATATAGAATACACAGTGTATAGTATTATTTATATAGAGAACACAGTGTATAGTATTATTTATATAAAATACACAGTATATAGTATTATTTATGTAGAATACACAGTGTATAGTATTATTTAAATAGAGAACACAGTGTATAGTATTATTTATATAGAGGACACATTGTATAGTAATATATATATATATAGAATACACAGTGTATAGTATTATTTATAAAGAATACACAGTGTATAGTATTATTTATATAGAATACACAGTGTATAGTATTATTTATATAGAGAACACAGTGTATAGTATTATTTATATAGAATACACAGTGTATAGTATTATTTATATAGAGAACACAGTGTATAGTATTATTTATACAGAATACACAGTGTATAGTATTATTTATATAGAATACACAGTGCATTCTACATAAATAATTGTATATACACAGTGTATAGTATTATTTATATTGAATACACAGTGTATAGTATTATTTATATAGAATACACAGTGTATAGTATTATTTATGTAGAATACACAGTGTATAGTATTATTTATATAGAGAACACAGTGTATAGAATTATTTATATAGAATTCTAAGTGTATAGTATTATTTATATAGAATACACAGTGTATAGTATTATTTATATTGAATACACAGTGCATAGTATTATTTATATTGAATACACAGTGCATAGTATTATTTATATAGAGAAAATAGTGTATAGTATTATTTATATAGAATACACAGTGTATAGTATTATTTATATAGAATACACAGTGTATAGTATTATTTATATAGAGACCACAGTGTATAGAATCATTTATATAGAATACACAGTGTATAGCATTATTTATATAGAATACACAGTGTATATAAAATTATTTATGTAGAATACACAGTGTATAGTATTATTTATATAGAGAACACAGTGTGTTGAATTATTAATAAAGAATACACAGTGTATAGTATTATTTATATAGAATACACAGTGTATAGTATTATTTATATAGGATTCACAGTGTATAGTATTATTTATATAGAGGACACATTGTATAGTAATATATATATATATATATATATATATATATATATATATATATAATACACAGTGTATAGTATTATTTATAAAGAATACACAGTGTATAGTATTATTTATATAGAATACACAGTGTATAGTATTATTTATATAGAGAACACAGTGTATAGTATTATTTATATAGAATACACAGTGTATAGTATTATTTATACAGAATACACAGTGTATAGTATTATTTATATAGAATACACAGTGCATTCTACATAAATAATTGTATATACACAGTGTATAGTATTATTTATATTGAATACACAGTGTATAGTATTATTTATATAGAATACACAGTGTATAGTATTATTTATATAGAATACACAGTGTATAGTATTATTTATATAGAGAACACAGTGTATAGAATTATTTATATAGAATTCTAAGTGTATAGTATTATTTATATAGAATACACAGTGTATAGTATTATTTATTTTGAATACACAGTGCATAGTATTATTTATATTGAATACACAGTGCATAGTATTATTTATATTGAATACACAGTGCATAGTATTATTTATATAGAGAAAATAGTGTATAGTATTATTTATATAGAATACACAGTGTATAGTAATATTTATATAGAATACAGTGTATAGTATTATTTATATAGAGACCACAGTGTATAGAATTATTTATATAGAATACACAGTGTATAGCATTATTTATATAGAATACACAGTGTATATAAAATTATTTATGTAGAATACACAGTGTATAGTATTATTTATTAGAGAACACAGTGTATAGTATTATTTTTATTGAATACACAGTGTATAGTATTATTTATATAGAATACACAGTGTATAGTATTATTTATATAGAATTCACAGTGTATAGTATTATTTATATAGAGAACACAGTGTATTGAATTATTAATAAAGAATACACAGTGTATAGTATTATTTATATAGAATACACAGTGTATAGTATTATTTATATTTAGAACACAGTGTATAGTATTATTTATATAGAATACACAGTGTATAGTATTATTTATATAGAGACCACAGTGTATAGACTTATTTATTTAGAATACACAGTGTATAGCATTATTTATATAGAATACACAGTGTATATAAAATTATTTATGTAGAATACACAGTGTATAGTATTATTTAAATAGAGAACACAGTGTATAGTATTATTTTTATTGAATACACAGTGTATAGTATAATTTATATAGAATACACAGTGTATTGTACATAAATAATTGTATATACACAGTGTATAGTATTATTTATATTGAATACACAGTATATAATATTATTTATATAGAATACACAGTGTATAGTATTATTTATATATAATACACAGTGTATAGTATTATTTATATAGAATTCACAGTGTATATTATTATTTATATAGAATACACAGTGTATAGTATTATTTATATAGATTACACAGTGTATAGTATTATTTATATAGAATACACAGTGTATAGTATTATTTATATAGAATACACAGTGTATAGTATTATTTATATAGAATACACAGTGTATAGTATTATTTATATAGAATACACAGTGTATAGTATTATTTATATAGAATATACAGTGTATAGTATTATTTATATAGAGAACACAGTGTATAGAATTATTTATATAGAATACACAGTGTATAGTATTATTTATATAGAGAACACAGTGTGTAGAATTATTTATATAGAATACGCAGTGTATAGTATTATTTATATTTAGAACACAGTGTATAGTATTATTTATATAGAATACACAGTGTATAGTATTATTTATATAGAATACACAGTGTATAGTATTATTTATATTTAGAACACAGTGTGTAGAATTATTTATATAGAATACGCAGTGTATAGTATTATTTATATTTAGAACACAGTGTATAGTATTATTTATATAGAATACACAGTGTATAGTGTTATTTATATAGAATACACATTGTATAGTATTATTTATATTTAGAACACAGTGTATAGTATTATTTATATTTAGAACACAGTGTATAGTATCATTTATATTTAGAACACAGTGTATAGTATTATTTATATAGATTACACAGTGTATAGTATTATTTATATACAGAACAAAGTGTATAGTATTAGTTATATTGAATACACAGTGTATAGTATTATTTATATAGATAACACAGTGTATAGAATTATTTATATAGAATACACAGTGTATAGTATTATTTATATTAAATACAAAGTGTATAGTATTATTTATATAGAATACACAGTGTATAGTATTATTTATATAGAATACACAGTGTATAATATTATTTCTATAGAATAGACAGTGTATAGTATTTTTTATATCATACACAGTGTATAGTATAAATTATATAGAGAACACAGTGTATAATATTATTTATATAGAATACACAGTGTATAGTATTATTTATATAGAATAAACAGTGTATAGTATTATTTATATAGAGAACACAGTGTATAGAATTATTTATATAGAATACACAGTGTATAGTATTATTTATATAGAGAACAAAGTGTATAGTATTATTTATATTTTATACACAGTGTATAGTATTATTTATATAGAATAGACAGTGTATAGTATTATTTATATAGAATACACAGTGTATAGTATTATTTATATAGAGAACACAGTTTATAGTATTATTTATATTGAATACGCAGTGTATAGTATTATTAATATTTAGAACACAGTGTATAGTATTATTTATATAGAATACACAGTGTATAGTATTATTTATATAGAATACACAGTGTATAATATTATTTATATAGAATACACAGTGTATAGTATTATTTATATAGAGAACGCAGTGTATAGTATTATTTATATTGAATACACAGTGTATAGTATTATTTATATTTAGAACACAGTGTATAGTATTATTTATATAGAATGCAGTGTTTAGTATTATTTATATAGAATACATAGTGTATAGTATTATTTATATAGAATACAGTGTTTAGTATTATTTATATAGAATACACAGTGTATAGAATTATTTATATAGAATACACAGTGTATAGTATTATTTATATAGATAACACAGTGTATAGAATGATTTATATAGAATACAAAGTGTATAGTATTATTTTTATTGAATACACAGTTTATAGTATTATTTATATAGAGAACACAGTGTATAATATTATTAATATATAATACACAGTGTATAGTATTATTTATATTTAGAACACAGTGTATAGTATTATTTATATAGAATACACAGTGTATAGTATTATTTATATTTAGAACACAGTGTATAGTATTATCTATATAGAGAACACCGTTTATAGTATTATTTATATAGAATACACAGTGTATAGTATTATTTATAAAGAGAACACAGTGTATAGTATTATTTATATATAGACCACAGTGTATAGAATTATTTATATTTAGAACACAGTGTATAGTATTATTTATATAGATTACACAGTGTATAGTATTAATTATATAGAATTATTTTTATTGAATACACAGTGTATAGTATTATTTATATAGAATACACAGTGTATAGTATTATTTATATAGAATTGACAGTGTATAGTATTATTTATATAGAGAACACAGTGTATAGTATTATTTATATTGAATACACAGTGTATAGTATTATTTATATTGAATACACAGTGTATAGTATTATTTATATAGATAACACAGTGTATAGAATGATTTATATAGAATACACAGTGTATAGTATTATTTATATTGAATACACAGTTTATAGTATTATTTATATAGAGAACACAGTGTATAATATTATTAATATAGAATACACAGTGTATAGTATTATTTATATTTAGAACACAGTGTATAGTATTATTTATATAGATTACACAGTGTATAGTATTAATTATATAGAATACACAGTGCATAGTAATATTTATATAGAATACACAGTGTATAGTATTATTTAAATAGAGAACACAGTGTATAGTATTATTTATATTGAATACACAGTGTATAGTATTATTTATATTTAGAACACAGTGTATAGTATTATTTATATAGATTACACAGTGTATAGTATTAATTATATAGAATACACAGTGTTTAGTAATATTTATAGAGAATACACAGTGTATAGTATTATTTATATAGAATACACAGTGTATAGTATTATTTATATAAATACACAGTGTATAGTATTATGTATATTGAATACACAGTGTATAGTATTATTTATATAGAGAACACAGTGTATAGTATTATTTATATACAATACGCAGTGGATAGTACTATTTTTATAGAATACACAGTGTATAGTATTATTTATATTTAGAACACAGTGTATAGTATTATTTATATAGATTACACAGTGTATAGTATTAATTATATAGAATACACAGTGTATAGTAATATTTATATAAAATACACAGTGTATAGTATTATTTATATAAAATACACAGTGTATATACAATTATTTATGTAGAATACACAGTGTATAGTATTATTTAAATAGAGAACACAGTGTATAGTATGATTTTTATTGAATTCACAGTGTATAGTATTTTTTATATAGAAAACACTGTGTATAGTATTATTTATATTGAATACACAGTGTATAGTATTATTTATATAGAATACACAGTGTATAATATTATTAATATAGAATAGACAGTGTATAGTATTAATTATATTGAATACACAGTGTATAGTATTATTTATATTTAGAACACAGTGTATAGTATTATTTATATAGAATACACAGTGTATAGTATTATTTATATAGAATACACAGTGTATAGTATTATTTATATAGAATTCACAGTGTATAGTATTATTTATATAGAGAACACAGTGTATAGTATTATTTATATAAAATACACAGTGTATATACAATTATTTATGTAGAATACACAGTGTATAGTATTATTTAAATAGAGAACACAGTGTATAGTATTATTTATATAGAGGACACATTGTATAGTAATATGTATATAGAATACAAAGTGTATAGTATTATTTATAAAGAATACACAGTGTATAGTATTATTTATATAGAATAGACAGTGTATAGTATTATTTATATAGAATACACAGTGTATAGTATTATTTATATAGAATAGACAGTGTATAGTATTATTTATATAGAATACACAGTGTATAGTATTATTTATATAGAGAACACAGTGTATAGTATTATTTATATAAAATACACAGTATATAGTATTATTTATGTAGAATACACAGTGTATAGTATTATTTAAATAGAGAACACAGTGTATAGTATTATTTATATAGAGGACACATTGTATAGTAATATATATATATATATATATATAGAATACACAGTGTATAGTATTATTTATAAAGAATACACAGTGTATAGTATTATTTATATAGAATACACAGTGTATAGTATTATTTATATAGAGAACACAGTGTATAGTATTATTTATATAGAATACACAGTGTATAGTATTATTTATATAGAGAACACAGTGTATAGTATTATTTATACAGAATACACAGTGTATAGTATTATTTATATAGAATACACAGTGCATTCTACATAAATAATTGTATATACACAGTGTATAGTATTATTTATATTGAATACACAGTGTATAGTATTATTTATATAGAATACACAGTGTATAGTATTATTTATGTAGAATACACAGTGTATAGTATTATTTATATAGAGAACACAGTGTATAGAATTATTTATATAGAATTCTAAGTGTATAGTATTATTTATATAGAATACACAGTGTATAGTATTATTTATATTGAATACACAGTGCATAGTATTATTTATATAGAGAAAATAGTGTATAGTATTATTTATATAGAATACACAGTGTATAGTATTTATATAGAATACACAGTGTATAGTATTATTTATATAGAGACCACAGTGTATAGAATTATTTATATAGAATACACAGTGTATAGCATTATTTATATAGAATACACAGTGTATAGTATTATTTATATAGAGACCACAGTGTATAGTATTATTTATATAGAATACACAGTGTATAGTATTATTTATATAGAATTCACAGTGTATAGTATTATTTATATAGAGAACACAGTGTATTGAATTATTAATAAAGAATACACAGTGTATAGTATTATTTATATAGAATACACAGTGTATAGTATTATTTATATAGAATTCACAGTGTATAGTATTATTTATATAGAGGACACATTGTATAGTAATATATATATATATATATATATATATATATATATATATATATATATATAGAATACACAGTGTATAGTATTATTTATAAAGAATACACAGTGTATAGTATTATTTATATAGAATACACAGTGTATAGTATTATTTATATAGAGAACACAGTGTATAGTATTATTTATATAGAATACACAGTGTATAGTATTATTTATACAGAATACACAGTGTATAGTATTATTTATATAGAATACACAGTGCATTCTACATAAATAATTGTATATACACAGTGTATAGTATTATTTATACTGAATACACAGTGTATAGTATTATTTATATAGAATACACAGTGTATAGTATTATTTATATAGAATACACAGTGTATAGTATTATTTATATAGAGAACACAGTGTATAGAATTATTTATATAGAATTCTAAGTGTATAGTATTATTTATATAGAATACACAGTGTATAGTATTATTTATATTGAATACACAGTGCATAGTATTATTTATATAGAGAAAATAGTGTATAGTATTATTTATATAGAATACACAGTGTATAGTATTATTTATATAGAATACAGTGTATAGTATTATTTATATAGAGACCACAGTGTATAGAATTATTTATATAGAATACACAGTGTATAGCATTATTTATATAGAATACACAGTGTATATAAAATTATTTATGTAGAATACACAGTGTATAGTATTATTTAATTAGAGAACACAGTGTATAGTATTATTTTTATTGAATACACAGTGTATAGTATTATTTATATAGAATACACAGTGTATAGTATTATTTATATAGAATTCGCAGTGTATAGTATTATTTATATAGAGAACACAGTGTATTGAATTATTAATAAAGAATACACAGTGTATAGTATTATTTATATAGAATACACAGTGTATAGTATTATTTATATTTAGAACACAGTGTATAGTATTATTTATATAGAATACACAGTGTATAGTATTATTTATATAGAGACCACAGTGTATAGAATTATTTATTTAGAATACACAGTGTATAGCATTATTTATATAGAATACACAGTGTATATAAAATTATTTATGTAGAATACACAGTGTATAGTATTATTTAAATAGAGAACACAGTGTATAGTATTATTTTTATTGAATACACAGTGTGTAGTATTATTTATATAGAATACACAGTGCATAGTATTATTTATATAGAATACACAGTGTATAGTATTATTTATATAGAATACACAGTGTATAGTATTATTTATATAGAATACACAGTGTATAGTATTATTTATATTGAATACACAGTGTATAGTATTATTTCTATAGAATAGACAGTGTATAGTATTTTTTTTATATCATACAAAGTGTATAGTATAAATTATAGAGAACACAGTGAATAATATTATTTATATAGCATACACAGTGTATAGTATTATTTATATAGAATACACAGTGTATAGTATTATTTATATAGAAAACACGGTGTATAGAATTATTTATAAAGAATACACAGTGTATAGTATTATTTATATAGAGAACACAGTGTGTAGAATTATTTATATAGAATACGCAGTGTATAGTATTATTTATATTTAGAACACAGTGTATAGTATTATTTATATAGAATACACAGTGTATAGTATTTATATAGAATACACAGTGTATAGTATTATTTATATTTAGAACACAGTGTATAGTATTATTTATATTTAGAACACAATGTATAGTATCATTTATATTTAGAACACAGTATATAATATTATTTATATAGATTACACAGTGTATAGTATTATTTATATACAGAACAAAGTGTATAGTATTAGTTATATTGAATACACAGTGTATAGTATTATTTATATAGATAACACAGTGTATAGAATTATTTATATAGAATACACAGTGTATAGTATTATTTATATTGAATACAAAGTGTATAGTATTATTTATATAGAATACACAGTGTATAGTATTATTTATATAGAATACACAGTGTATAGTTTTATTTATATAGATTACACAGTGTATAGTATTATTTATATAGAATACACAGTGTATAGTATTATTTATATAGAATACACAGTGTATAGTATTATTTATATTGAATACACAGTGTATAATATTATTTCTATAGAATAGACAGTGTATAGTACTTTTTTGTATCATACACAGTGTATAGCATAAATTATATAGAGAACACAGTGTATAATATTATTTATATATAATACACAGTGTATAGTATTATTTATATAGAATACACAGTGTATAGTATTATTTATATAGAGAACACAGTGTATAGAATTATTAATATAGAATACACAGTGTATAGTATTATTTATATAGAATACACAGTGTATAGTATTATTAATATTTAGAACACAGTGTATAGTATTATTTATATAGAATACACAGTGTATAGTATTATTTATATAGAATACACAGTGTATAGTATTATTTATATAGAATTCACAGTGTATAGTATTATTTATATAGAGAACGCAGTGTATAGTATTATTTATATTGAATACACAGTGTATAGTATTATTTATATTTAGAACACAGTGTATAGTATTATTTATATAGAATACAGTGTTTAGTATTATTTATATAGAATACATAGTGTATAGTATTATTTATATAGAATACACAGTGTATAGTATTAATTATATAGATAACACAGTGTATAGAATGATTTATATAGAATACAAAGTGTATAGTATTATTTTTATTGAATACACAGTGTATAGTATTATTTATATAGAGAACACAGTGTATAATATCATTAATATATAATACACAGTGTATAGTATTATTTATATTTAGAACACAGTGTATAGTATTATTTATATAGAATACACAGTGTATAGTATTATTTATATTTAGAACACAGTGTATAGTATTATTTATATAGATTACACAGTGTATAGTATTAATTATATAGAATACACAGTGCATAGTAATATTTATATAGAATACACAGTGTATAGTATTATTTAAATAGAGAACACAGTGTATAGTATTATTTTTTTTGAATTCACAGTGTATAGTATTATTTATATAGAATACACAGTGTATAGTATTATTTATATTGAATACACAGTGTATAGTATTATTTATATTTAGAACACAGTGTATAGTATTATTTATATAGATTACACAGTGTATAGTATTAATTATATAGAATACACAGTGTTTAGTAATATTTATAGAGAATACACAGTGTATAGTATTATTTATATAGAATACACAGTGTATAGTATTATTTATATAAATACACAGTGTATAGTATTATGTATATTGTATACACAGTGTATAGTATTATTTATATAGAGAACACAGTGTATAGTATTATTTATATACAATACGCAGTGGATAGTACTATTTTTATAGAATACACAGTGTATAGTATTATTTATATTTAGAACACAGTGTATAGTATTATTTATATAGATTACACAGTGTATAGTATTATTTATATAAAATACACAGTGTATATACAATTATTTATGTAGAATACACAGTGTATAGTATTATTTAAATAGAGAACACAGTGTATAGTATGATTTTTATTGAATTCACAGTGTATAGTATTTTTTATATAGAAAACACTGTGTATAGTATTATTTATATTGAATACACAGTGTATAGTATTATTTATATAGAATACACAGTGTATAATATTATTAATATAGAATATACAGTGTATAGTATTAATTATATTGAATACACAGTGTATAGTATTATTTATATTTAGAACACAGTGTATAGTATTATTTATATAGAATACACAGTGTATATTATTATTTATATAGAATACACAGTGTATAGTATTATTTATATAGAATTCACAGTGTATAGTATTATTTATATAGAGAACACAGTGTATAGTATTATTTATATAAAATACACAGTGTATATACAATTATTTATGTAGAATACACAGTGTATAGTATTATTTAAATAGAGAACACAGTGTATAGTATTATTTATATAGAGGACACATTGTATAGTAATATGTATATAGAATACAAAGTGTATAGTATTATTTATAAAGAATACACAGTGTATAGTATTATTTATATAGAATAGACAGTGTATAGTATTATTTATATAGAATATACAGTGTATAGTATTATTTATATAGAATAGACAGTGTATAGTATTATTTATATAGAATACACAGTGTATAGTATTATTTATATAGAGAACACAGTGTATAGTATTATTTATATAAAATACACAGTATATAGTATTATTTATGTAGAATACACAGTGTATAGTATTATTTAAATAGAGAACACAGTGTATAGTATTATTTATATAGAGGACACATTGTATAGTAATATATATATATATATATATATATATATATATATATATATATATATAGAATACACAGTGTATAGTATTATTTATAAAGAATACACAGTGTATAGTATTATTTATATAGAATACACAGTGTATAGTATTATTTATATAGAGAACACAGTGTATAGTATTATTTATATAGAATACACAGTGTATAGTATTATTTATATAGAGAACACAGTGTATAGTATTATTTATATAGAATACACAGTGTATAGTATTATTTATATAGAGGACACATTGTATAGTAATATATATATATATATATATATATATATATATATATATATATATATAGAATACACAGTGTATAGTATTATTTATAAAGAATACACAGTGTATAGTATTATTTATATAGAATACACAGTGTATAGTATTATTTATATAGAGAACACAGTGTATAGTATTATTTATATAGAATACACAGTGTATAGTATTATTTATATAGAGAACACAGTGTATAGTATTATTTATACAGAATACACAGTGTATAGTATTATTTATATAGAATACACAGTGCATTCTACATAAATAATTGTATATACACAGTGTATAGTATTATTTATATTGAATACACAGTGTATAGTATTATTTATATAGAATACACAGTGTATAGTATTATTTATGTAGAATACACAGTGTATAGTATTATTTATATAGAGAACACAGTGTATAGAATTATTTATATAGAATTCTAAGTGTATAGTATTATTTATATAGAATACACAGTGTATAGTATTATTTATATTGAATACACAGTGCATAGTATTATTTATATTGAATACACAGTGCATAGTATTATTTATATAGAGAAAATAGTGTATAGTATTATTTATATAGAATACACAGTGTATAGTATTATTTATATAGAATACACAGTGTATAGTATTATTTATATAGAGACCACAGTGTATAGAATTATTTATATAGAATACACAGTGTATAGCATTATTTATATAGAATACACAGTGTATATAAAATTATTTATGTAGAATACACAGTGTATAGTATTATTTATTTAGAGAACACAGTGTATAGTATTATTTTTATTGAATACACAGTGTATAGTATTATTTATATAGAATACACAGTGTATAGTATTATTTATATAGAATTCACAGTGTATAGTATTATTTATATAGAGAACACAGTGTATTGAATTATTAATAAAGAATACACAGTGTATAGTATTATTTATATAGAATACACAGTGTATAGTATTATTTATATAGAATTCACAGTGTATAGTATTATTTATATAGAGGACACATTGTATAGTAATATATATATATATATATATATATATATATATATATATATATATATATAGAATACACAGTGTATAGTATTATTTATAAAGAATACACAGTGTATAGTATTATTTATATAGAATACACAGTGTATAGTATTATTTATATAGAGAACACAGTGTATAGTATTATTTATATAGAATACACAGTGTATAGTATTATTTATACAGAATACACAGTGTATAGTATTATTTATATAGAATACACAGTGCATTCTACATAAATAATTGTATATACACAGTGTATAGTATTATTTATATTGAATACACAGTGTATAGTATTATTTATATAGAATACACAGTGTATAGTATTATTTATATAGAATACACAGTGTATAGTATTATTTATATAGAGAACACAGTGTATAGAATTATTTATATAGAATTCTAAGTGTATAGTATTATTTATATAGAATACACAGTGTATAGTATTATTTATATTGAATACACAGTGCATAGTATTATTTATATAGAGAAAATAGTGTATAGTATTATTTATATAGAATACACAGTGTCTAGTATTATTTATATAGAATACAGTGTATAGTATTATTTATATAGAGACCACAGTGTATAGAATTATTTATATAGAATACACAGTGTATAGCATTATTTATATAGAATACACAGTGTATATAAAATTATTTATGTAGAATACACAGTGTATAGTATTATTTAATTAGAGAACACAGTGTATGGTATTATTTTTATTGAATACACAGTGTATAGTATTATTTATATAGAATACACAGTGTATAGTATTATTTATATAGAATTCGCAGTGTATAGTATTATTTATATAGAGAACACAGTGTATTGAATTATTAATAAAGAATACACAGTGTATAGTATTATTTATATAGAATACACAGTGTATAGTATTATTTATATTTAGAACACAGTGTATAGTATTATTTATATAGAATACACAGTGTATAGTATTATTTATATAGAGACCACAGTGTATAGAATTATTTATTTAGAATACACAGTGTATAGCATTATTTATATAGAATACACAGTGTATATAAAATTATTTATGTAGAATACACAGTGTATAGTATTATTTAAATAGAGAAAACAGTGTATAGTATTATTTTTATTGAATACACAGTGTATAGTATTATTTATATAGAATACACAGTGTATAGTATTATTTATTTAGAATACACAGTGTATAGTATTATTTATATAGAATACACAGTGTATAGTATTATTTATATAGAATACACAGTGTATAGTATTATTTATATTGAATACACAGTGTATAGTATTATTTCTATAGAATAGACAGTGTATAGTATTTTTTTATATCATACAAAGTGTATAGTATAAATTATAGAGAACACAGTGTATAATATTATTTATATAGCATACACAGTGTATAGTATTATTTATATAGAATACACAGTGTATAGTATTATTTATATAGAGAACACGGTGTATAGAATTATTTATAAAGAATACACAGTGTATAGTATTATTTATATAGAGAACACAGTGTGTAGAATTATTTATATAGAATACGCAGTGTATAGTATTATTTATATTTAGAACACAGTGTATAGTATTATTTATATAGAATACACAGTGTATAGTATTTATATAGAATACACAGTGTATAGTATTATTTATATTTAGAACACAGTGTATAGTATTATTTATATTTAGAACACAATGTATAGTATCATTTATATTTAGAACACAGTATATAATATTATTTATATAGATTACACAGTGTATAGTATTATTTAAATAGAGAACACAGTGTATAGTATTATTTTTATTGAATTCACAGTGTATAGTATTTTTTATATAGAAAACACTGTGTATAGTATTATTTATATTGAATACACAGTGTATAGTATTATTTATATAGAATACACAGTGTATAATATTATTAATATAGATTAGACAGTGTATAGTATTAATTATATTGAATACACAGTGTATAGTATTATTTATATTTAGAACACAGTGTATAGTATTATTTATATAGAATACACAGTGTATAGTATTATTTATATAGAATACACAGTGTATAGTATTATTTATATAGAATTCACAGTGTATAGTATTATTTATATAGAGAACACAGTGTATAGTATTATTTATATAAAATACACAGTGTATATACAATTATTTATGTAGAATACACAGTGTATAGTATTATTTAAATAGAGAACACAGTGTATAGTATTATTTATATAGAGGACACATTGTATAGTAATATATATATAGAATACAAAGTGTATAGTATTATTTATAAAGAATACACAGTGTATAGTATTATTTATATAGAATACACAGTGTATAGTATTATTTATATAGAATAGACAGTGTATAGTATTATTTATATAGAATACACAGTGTATAGTATTATTTATATAGAGAACACAGTGTATAGTATTATTTATATAAAATACACAGTATATAGTATTATTTATGTAGAATACACAGTGTATAGTATTATTTAAATAGAGAACACAGTGTATAGTATTATTTATATAGAGGACACATTGTATAGTAATATATATATATATATATAGAATACACAGTGTATAGTATTATTTATAAAGAATACACAGTGTATAGTATTATTTATATAGAATACACAGTGTATAGTATTATTTATATAGAGAACACAGTGTATAGTATTATTTATATAGAATACACAGTGTATAGTATTATTTATATAGAGAACACAGTGTATAGTATTATTTATACAGAATACACAGTGTATAGTATTATTTATATAGAATACACAGTGCATTCTACATAAATAATTGTATATACACAGTGTATAGTATTATTTATATTGAATACACAGTGTATAGTATTATTTATATAGAATACACAGTGTATAGTATTATTTATGTAGAATACACAGTGTATAGTATTATTTATATAGAGAACACAGTGTATAGAATTATTTATATAGAATTCTAAGTGTATAGTATTATTTATATAGAATACACAGTGTATAGTATTATTTATATTGAATACACAGTGCATAGTATTATTTATATTGAATACACAGTGCATAGTATTATTTATATAGAGAAAATAGTGTATAGTATTATTTATATAGAATACACAGTGTATAGTATTATTTATATAGAATACACAGTGTATAGTATTATTTATATAGAGACCACAGTGTATAGAATCATTTATATAGAATACACAGTGTATAGCATTATTTATATAGAATACACAGTGTATATAAAATTATTTATGTAGAATACACAGTGTATAGTATTATTTATATAGAGAACACAGTGTGTTGAATTATTAATAAAGAATACACAGTGTATAGTATTATTTATATAGAATACACAGTGTATAGTATTATTTATATAGAATTCACAGTGTATAGTATTATTTATATAGAGGACACATTGTATAGTAATATATATATATATATATATATATATATATATATATATATATATATATAGAATACACAGTGTATAGTATTATTTAAAAAGAATACACAGTGTATAGTATTATTTATATAGAATACACAGTGTATAGTATTATTTATATAGAGAACACAGTGTATAGTATTATTTATATAGAATACACAGTGTATAGTATTATTTATACAGAATACACAGTGTATAGTATTATTTATATAGAATACACAGTGCATTCTACATAAATAATTGTATATACACAGTGTATAGTATTATTTATATTGAATACACAGTGTATAGTATTATTTATATAGAATACACAGTGTATAGTATTATTTATATAGAATACACAGTGTATAGTATTATTTATATAGAGAACACAGTGTATAGAATTATTTATATAGAATTCTAAGTGTATAGTATTATTTATATAGAATACACAGTGTATAGTATTATTTATTTTGAATACACAGTGCATAGTATTATTTATATTGAATACACAGTGCATAGTATTATTTATATTGAATACACAGTGCATAGTATTATTTATATAGAGAAAATAGTGTATAGTATTATTTATATAGAATACACAGTGTATAGTAATATTTATATAGAATACAGTGTATAGTATTATTTATATAGAGACCACAGTGTATAGAATTATTTATATAGAATACACAGTGTATAGCATTATTTATATAGAATACACAGTGTATATAAATTTATTTATGTAGAATACACAGTGTATAGTATTATTTATTACAGTACACAGTGTATAGTATTATTTTTATTGAATACACAGTGTATAGTATTATTTATATAGAATACACAGTGTATAGTATTATTTATATAGAATTCACAGTGTATAGTATTATTTATATAGAGAACACAGTGTATTGAATTATTAATAAAGAATACACAGTGTATAGTATTATTTATATAGAATACACAGTGTATAGTATTATTTATATTTAGAACACAGTGTATAGTATTATTTATATAGAATACACAGTGTATAGTATTATTTATATAGAGACCACAGTGTATAGACTTATTTGTTTAGAATACACAGTGTATAGCATTATTTATATAGAATACACAGTGTATATAAAATTATTTATGTAGAATACACAGTGTATAGTATTATTTAAATAGAGAACACAGTGTATAGTATTATTTTTATTGAATACACAGTGTATAGTATAATTTATATAGAATACACAGTGTATTGTACATAAATAATTGTATATACACAGTGTATAGTATTATTTATATTGAATACACAGTATATAATATTATTTATATAGAATACACAGTGTATAGTATTATTTATATATAATACACAGTGTATAGTATTATTTATATAGAATTCACAGTGTATAGTATTATTTATATAGAATACACAGTGTATAGTATTATTTATATAGATTACACAGTGTATAGTATTATTTATATAGAATACACAGTGTATAGTATTATTTATATAGAATACACAGTGTATAGTATTATTTATATAGAATACACAGTGTATAGTATTATTTATATAGAATACACAGTGTATAGTATTATTTATATAGAATATACAGTGTATAGTATTATTTATATAGAGAACACAGTGTATAGAATTATTTATATAGAATACACAGTGTATAGTATTATTTATATAGAGAACACAGTGTGTAGAATTATTTATATAGAATACGCAGTGTATAGTATTATTTATATTTAGAACACAGTGTATAGTATTATTTATATAGAATACACAGTGTATAGTATTATTTATATAGAATACACAGTGTATAGTATTATTTATATTTAGAACACAGTGTGTAGAATTATTTATATAGAATACGCAGTGTATAGTATTATTTATATTTAGAACACAGTGTATAGTATTATTTATATAGAATACACAGTGTATAGTGTTATTTATATAGAATACACAGTGTATAGTATTATTTATATTTAGAACACAGTGTATAGTATTATTTATATTTAGAACACAGTGTATAGTATCATTTATATTTAGAACACAGTGTATAGTATTATTTATATAGATTACACAGTGTATAGTATTATTTATATACAGAACAAAGTGTATAGTATTAGTTATATTGAATACACAGTGTATAGTATTATTTATATAGAATAAACAGTGTATAGTATTATTTATATAGAGAACACAGTGTATAGAATTATTTATATAGAATACACAGTGTATAGTATTATTTATATTAAATACAAAGTGTATAGTATTATTTATATAGAATACACAGTGTATAGTATTATTTATATAGAATACACAGTGTATAATATTATTTCTATAGAATAGACAGTGTATAGTATTTTTTATATCATACACAGTGTATAGTATAAATTATATAGAGAACACAGTGTATAATATTATTTATATAGAATACACAGTGTATAGTATTATTTATATAGAATAAACAGTGTATAGTATTATTTATATAGAGAACACAGTGTATAGAATTATTTATATAGAATACACAGTGTATAGTATTATTTATATAGAGAACAAAGTGTATAGTATTATTTATATTTTATACACAGTGTATAGTATTATTTATATAGAATAGACAGTGTATAGTATTATTTATATAGAATACACAGTGTATAGTATTATTTATATAGAGAACACAGTTTATAGTATTATTTATATTGAATACACAGTGTATAGTATTATTAATATTTAGAACACAGTGTATAGTATTATTTATATAGAATACACAGTGTATAGTATTATTTATATAGAATACACAGTGTATAATATTATTTATATAGAATACACAGTGTATAGTATTATTTATATAGAGAACGCAGTGTATAGTATTATTTATATTGAATACACAGTGTATAGTATTATTTATATTTAGAACACAGTGTATAGTATTATTTATATAGAATGCAGTGTTTAGTATTATTTATATAGAATACATAGTGTATAGTATTATTTATATAGAATACAGTGTTTAGTATTATTTATATAGAATACACAGTGTATAGAATTATTTATATAGAATACACAGTGTATAGTATTATTTATATAGATAACACAGTGTATAGAATGATTTATATAGAATACAAAGTGTATAGTATTATTTTTATTGAATACACAGTTTATAGTATTATTTATATAGAGAACACAGTGTATAATATTATTAATATATAATACACAGTGTATAGTATTATTTATATTTAGAACACAGTGTATAGTATTATTTATATAGAATACACAGTGTATAGTATTATTTATATTTAGAACACAGTGTATAGTATTATCTATATAGAGAACACCGTTTATAGTATTATTTATATAGAATACACAGTGTATAGTATTATTTATAAAGAGAACACAGTGTATAGTATTATTTATATATAGACCACAGTGTATAGAATTATTTATATTTAGAACACAGTGTATAGTATTATTTATATAGATTACACAGTGTATAGTATTAATTATATAGAATTATTTTTATTGAATACACAGTGTATAGTATTATTTATATAGAATACACAGTGTATAGTATTATTTATATAGAATTGACAGTGTATAGTATTATTTATATAGAGAACACAGTGTATAGTATTATTTATATTGAATACACAGTGTATAGTATTATTTATATTGAATACACAGTGTATAGTATTATTTATATAGATAACACAGTGTATAGAATGATTTATATAGAATACACAGTGTATAGTATTAATTATATAGAATACACAGTGTATAGTAATATTTATATAAAATACACAGTGTATAGTATTATTTATATAAAATACACAGTGTATATACAATTATTTATGTAGAATACACAGTGTATAGTATTATTTAAATAGAGAACACAGTGTATAGTATTATTTTTATTGAATTCACAGTGTATAGTATTTTTTATATAGAAAACACTGTGTATAGTATTATTTATATTGAATACACAGTGTATAGTATTATTTATATAGAATACACAGTGTATAATATTATTAATATAGAATAGACAGTGTATAGTATTAATTAT
The DNA here is from genome assembly GCF_031893055.1 of Leptodactylus fuscus. Taxonomy (NCBI): domain Eukaryota; kingdom Metazoa; phylum Chordata; class Amphibia; order Anura; family Leptodactylidae; genus Leptodactylus; species Leptodactylus fuscus. The sequence goes on from NW_027440203.1 coordinate 123,034, forward strand.
ATTGAATACACAGTGTATAGTATTATTTATATTTAGAACACAGTGTATAGTATTATTTATATAGAATACACAGTGTATAGTATTATTTATATAGAGAACACAGTGTTTAGTATTATTTATATAGAATACATAGTGTATAGTATTATTTATATAGAATACAGTGTTTAGTATTATTTATATAGTATACACAGTGTATAGAATTATTTATATAGAATACACAGTGTATAGTATTATTTATATAGATAACACAGTGTATAGAATGATTTATATAGAATACAAAGTGTATAGTATTATTTTTATTGAATACACAGTTTATAGTATTATTTATATAGAGAACACAGTGTATAATATTATTAATATATAATACACAGTGTATAGTATTATTTATATTTAGAACACAGTGTATAGTATTATTTATATAGAATACACAGTGTATAGTATTATTTATATTTAGAACACAGTGTATAGTATTATTTATATAGAATACACAGTGTATAGTATTATTTATATTTAGAACACAGTGTATAGTATTATTTATATAGATTACACAGTGTATAGTATTATTTATATAGAGAACACAGTGTATAGAATTATGTATACAGAATACACAGTGTATAGTATTATTTATATAGAATACACAGTGTATAGTATTATTTATATTTAGAACACAGTGTATAGTATTATCTATATAGAGAACACCGTTTATAGTATTATTTATATAGAATACACAGTGTATAGTATTATTTAAATAGAGAACACAGTGTATAGTATTATTTTTATTGAATTCACAGTGTATAGTATTATTTATATAGAATACACAGTGTATAGTATTATTTATATTGAATACACAGTGTATAGTATTATTTATATAGAATACACAGTGTATAGTATTATTTATATAAAAACACAGTGTATAGTATTATGTATATTGAATACACAGTGTATAGTATTATTTATAAAGAGAACACAGTGTATAGTATTATTTATATAGAGACCACAGTGTATAGAATTATTTATATTTAGAACACAGTGTATAGTATTATTTATATAGATTACACAGTGTATAGTATTAATTATATAGAATTATTTTTATTGAATACACAGTGTATAGTATTATTTATATAGAATACACAGTGTATAGTATTATTTATATAGAATAGACAGTGTATAGTATTATTTATATAGAGAACACAGTGTATAGTATTATTTATATTGAATACACAGTGTATAGTATTATTTATATTGAATACACAGTGTATAGTATTATTTATATAGATAACACAGTGTATAGAATGATTTATATAGAATACACAGTGTATAGTATTATTTATATTGAATACACAGTTTATAGTATTATTTATATAGAGAACACAGTGTATAATATTATTAATATAGAATACACAGTGTATAGTATTATTTATATTTAGAACACAGTGTATAGTATTATTTATATAGATTACACAGTGTATAGTATTAATTATATAGAATACACAGTGTATAGTAATATTTATATAGAATACACAGTGTATAGTATTATTTATATAAAATACACAGTGTATATACAATTATTTATGTAGAATACACAGTGTGTAGTATTATTTAAATAGAGAACACAGTGTATAGTATTATTTTTATTGAATTCACAGTGTATAGTATTATTTATATAGAATACACAGTGTATAGTATTATTTATATTGAATACACAGTGTATAGTATTATTTATATTTAGAACACAGTGTATAGTATTATTTATATAGATTACACAGTGTATAGTATTAATTATATAGAATACAAAGTGTTTAGTAATATTTATAGAGAATACACAGTGTATAGTATTATTTATATAGAATACACAGTGTATAGTATTATTTATATAAATACACAGTGTATAGTATTATGTATATTGAATACACAGTGTATAGTATTATTTATATAGAGAACACAGTGTATAGTATTATTTATATACAATACGCAGTGGATAGTACTATTTTTATAGAATACACAGTGTATAGTATTATTTATATTTAGAACACAGTGTATAGTATTATTTATATAGATTACACAGTGTATAGTATTAATTATATAGAATACACAGTGTATAGTAATATTTATATAAAATACACAGTGTATAGTATTATTTATATAAAATACACAGTGTATATACAATTATTTATGTAGAATACACAGTGTATAGTATTATTTAAATAGAGAACACAGTGTATAGTATTATTTTTATTGAATTCACAGTGTATAGTATTTTTTATATAGAAAACACTGTGTATAGTATTATTTATATTGAATACACAGTGTATAGTATTATTTATATAGAATACACAGTGTATAATATTATTAATATAGAATAGACAGTGTATAGTATTAATTATATTGAATACACAGTGTATAGTATTATTTATATTTAGAACACAGTGTATAGTATTATTTATATAGAATACACAGTGTATAGTATTATTTATATAGAATACACAGTGTATAGTATTATTTATATAGAATTCACAGTGTATAGTATTATTTATATAGAGAACACAGTGTATAGTATTATTTATATAAAATACACAGTGTATATACAATTATTTATGTAGAATACACAGTGTATAGTATTATTTAAATAGAGAACACAGTGTATAGTATTATGTATATAGAGGACACATTGTATAGTAATATATATATATAATACAAAGTGTATAGTATTATTTATAAAGAATACACAGTGTATAGTATTATTTATATAGAATACACAGTGTATAGTATTATTTATATAGAATAGACAGTGTATAGTATTATTTATATAGAATACACAGTGTATAGTATTATTTATATAGAGAACACAGTGTATAGTATTATTTATATAAAATACACAGTATATAGTATTATTTATGTAGAATACACAGTGTATAGTATTATTTAAATAGAGAACACAGTGTATAGTATTATTTATATAGAGGACACATTGTATAGTAATATATATATATATATATATATATATATATATATAGAATACACAGTGTATAGTATTATTTATAAAGAATACACAGTGTATAGTATTATTTATATAGAATACACAGTGTATAGTATTATTTATATAGAGAACACAGTGTATAGTATTATTTATATAGAATACACAGTGTATAGTATTATTTATATAGAGAACACAGTGTATAGTATTATTTATACAGAATACACAGTGTATAGTATTATTTATATAGAATACACAGTGCATTCTACATAAATAATTGTATATACACAGTGTATAGTATTATTTATATTGAATACACAGTGTATAGTATTATTTATATAGAATACACAGTGTATAGTATTATTTATGTAGAATACACAGTGTATAGTATTATTTATATAGAGAACACAGTGTATAGAATTATTTATATAGAATTCTAAGTGTATAGTATTATTTATATAGAATACACAGTGTATAGTATTATTTATATTGAATACACAGTGCATAGTATTATTTATATTGAATACACAGTGCATAGTATTATTTATATAGAGAAAATAGTGTATAGTATTATTTATATAGAATACACAGTGTATAGTATTATTTATATAGAATACACAGTGTATAGTATTATTTATATAGAGACCACAGTGTATAGAATCATTTATATAGAATACACAGTGTATAGCATTATTTATATAGAATACACAGTGTATATAAAATTATTTATGTAGAATACACAGTGTATAGTATTATTTATATAGAATACACAGTGTATAATATTATTAATATAGAATAGACAGTGTATAGTATTAATTATATTGAATACACAGTGTATAGTATTATTTATATTTAGAACACAGTGTATAGTATTATTTATATAGAATACACAGTGTATAGTATTATTTATATAGAATACACAGTGTATAGTATTATTTATATAGAATTCACAGTGTATAGTATTATTTATATAGAGAACACAGTGTATAGTATTATTTATATAAAATACACAGTGTATATACAATTATTTATGTAGAATACACAGTGTATAGTATTATTTAAATAGAGAACACAGTGTATAGTATTATTTATATAGAGGACACATTGTATAGTAATATATATATAGAATACAAAGTGTATAGTATTATTTATAAAGAATACACAGTGTATAGTATTATTTATATAGAATACACAGTGTATAGTATTATTTATATAGAATAGACAGTGTATAGTATTATTTATATAGAATACACAGTGTATAGTATTATTTATATAGAGAACACAGTGTATAGTATTATTTATATAAAATACACAGTATATAGTATTATTTATGTAGAATACACAGTGTATAGTATTATTTAAATAGAGAACACAGTGTATAGTATTATTTATATAGAGGACACATTGTATAGTAATATATATATATATATAGAATACACAGTGTATAGTATTATTTATAAAGAATACACAGTGTATAGTATTATTTATATAGAATACACAGTGTATAGTATTATTTATATAGAGAACACAGTGTATAGTATTATTTATATAGAATACACAGTGTATAGTATTATTTATATAGAGAACACAGTGTATAGTATTATTTATACAGAATACACAGTGTATAGTATTATTTATATAGAATACACAGTGCATTCTACATAAATAATTGTATATACACAGTGTATAGTATTATTTATATTGAATACACAGTGTATAGTATTATTTATATAGAATACACAGTGTATAGTATTATTTATGTAGAATACACAGTGTATAGTATTATTTATATAGAGAACACAGTGTATAGAATTATTTATATAGAATTCTAAGTGTATAGTATTATTTATATAGAATACACAGTGTATAGTATTATTTATATTGAATACACAGTGCATAGTATTATTTATATTGAATACACAGTGCATAGTATTATTTATATAGAGAAAATAGTGTATAGTATTATTTATATAGAATACACAGTGTATAGTATTATTTATATAGAATACACAGTGTATAGTATTATTTATATAGAGACCACAGTGTATAGAATCATTTATATAGAATACACAGTGTATAGCATTATTTATATAGAATACACAGTGTATATAAAATTATTTATGTAGAATACACAGTGTATAGTATTATTTATATAGAGAACACAGTGTGTTGAATTATTAATAAAGAATACACAGTGTATAGTATTATTTATATAGAATACACAGTGTATAGTATTATTTATATAGAATTCACAGTGTATAGTATTATTTATATAGAGGACACATTGTATAGTAATATATATATATATATATATATATATATATATAATACACAGTATATAGTATTATTTATACAGAATACACAGTGTATAGTATTATTTATATAGAATACACAGTGCATTCTACATAAATAATTGTATATACACAGTGTATAGTATTATTTATATTGAATACACAGTGTATAGTATTATATATATAGAATACACAGTGTATAGTATTATTTATATAGAATACACAGTGTATAGTATTATTTATATAGAGAACACAGTGTATAGAATTATTTATATAGAATTCTAAGTGTATAGTATTATTTATATAGAATACACAGTGTATAGTATTATTTATTTTGAATACACAGTGCATAGTATTATTTATATTGAATACACAGTGCATAGTATTATTTATATTGAATACACAGTGCATAGTATTATTTATATAGAGAAAATAGTGTATAGTATTATTTATATAGAATACACAGTGTATAGTAATATTTATATAGAATACAGTGTATAGTATTATTTATATAGAGACCACAGTGTATAGAATTATTTATATAGAATACACAGTGTATAGCATTATTTATATAGAATACACAGTGTATATAAAATTATTTATGTAGAATACACAGTGTATAGTATTATTTATTAGAGAACACAGTGTATAGTATTATTTTTATTGAATACACAGTGTATAGTATTATTTATATAGAATACACAGTGTATAGTATTATTTATATAGAATTCACAGTGTATAGTATTATTTATATAGAGAACACAGTGTATTGAATTATTAATAAAGAATACACAGTGTATAGTATTATTTATATAGAATACACAGTGTATAGTATTATTTATATTTAGAACACAGTGTATAGTATTATTTATATAGAATACACAGTGTATAGTATTATTTATATAGAGACCACAGTGTATAGACTTATTTATTTAGAATACACAGTGTATAGCATTATTTATATAGAATACACAGTGTATATAAAATTATTTATGTAGAATACACAGTGTATAGTATTATTTAAATAGAGAACACAGTGTATAGTATTATTTTTATTGAATACACAGTGTATAGTATAATTTATATAGAATACACAGTGTATTGTACATAAATAATTGTATATACACAGTGTATAGTATTATTTATATTGAATACACAGTATATAATATTATTTATATAGAATACACAGTGTATAGTATTATTTATATATAATACACAGTGTATAGTATTATTTATATAGAATTCACAGTGTATAGTATTATTTATATAGAATACACAGTGTATAGTATTATTTATATAGATTACACAGTGTATAGTATTATTTATATAGAATACACAGTGTATAGTATTATTTATATAGAATACACAGTGTATAGTATTATTTATATAGAATACACAGTGTATAGTATTATTTATATAGAATACACAGTGTATAGTATTATTTATATAGAATATACAGTGTATAGTATTATTTATATAGAGAACACAGTGTATAGAATTATTTATATAGAATACACAGTGTATAGTATTATTTATATAGAGAACACAGTGTGTAGAATTATTTATACAGAATACACAGTGTATAGTATTATTTATATAGAATACACAGTGCATTCTACATAAATAATTGTATATACACAGTGTATAGTATTATTTATATTGAATACACAGTGTATAGTATTATTTATATAGAATACACAGTGTATAGTATTATTTATGTAGAATACACAGTGTATAGTATTATTTATATAGAGAACACAGTGTATAGAATTATTTATATAGAATTCTAAGTGTATAGTATTATTTATATAGAATACACAGTGTATAGTATTATTTATATTGAATACACAGTGCATAGTATTATTTATATTGAATACACAGTGCATAGTATTATTTATATAGAGAAAATAGTGTATAGTATTATTTATATAGAATACACAGTGTATAGTATTATTTATATAGAATACACAGTGTATAGTATTATTTATATAGAGACCACAGTGTATAGAATCATTTATATAGAATACACAGTGTATAGCATTATTTATATAGAATACACAGTGTATATAAAATTATTTATGTAGAATACACAGTGTATAGTATTATTTATATAGAGAACACAGTGTGTTGAATTATTAATAAAGAATACACAGTGTATAGTATTATTTATATAGAATACACAGTGTATAGTATTATTTATATAGAATTCACAGTGTATAGTATTATTTATATAGAGGACACATTGTATAGTAATATATATATATATATATATATATATATATATATATATATATATATAATACACAGTATATAGTATTATTTATAAAGAATACACAGTGTATAGTATTATTTATATAGAATACACAGTGTATAGTATTATTTATATAGAGAACACAGTGTATAGTATTATTTATATAGAATACACAGTGTATAGTATTATTTATATAGAGAACACAGTGTATAGTATTATTTATATAGAATACACAGTGCATTCTACATAAATAATTGTATATACACAGTGTATAGTATTATTTATATTGAATACACAGTGTATAATATTATTTATATAGAATACACAGTGTATAGTATTATTTATATAGAATACACAGTGTATAGTATTATTTATATAGAGAACACAGTGTATAGAATTATTTATATAGAATTCTAAGTGTATAGTATTATTTATATAGAATACACAGTGTATAGTATTATTTATTTTGAATACACAGTGCATAGTATTATTTATATTGAATACACAGTGCATAGTATTATTTATATTGAATACACAGTGCATAGTATTATTTATATAGAGAAAATAGTGTATAGTATTATTTATATAAAATACACAGTGTATAGTAATATTTATATAGAATACAGTGTATAGTATTATTTATATAGAGACCACAGTGTATAGAATTATTTATATAGAATACACAGTGTATAGCATTATTTATATAGAATACACAGTGTATATAAAATTATTTATGTAGAATACACAGTGTATAGTATTATTTATTAGAGAACACAGTGTATAGTATTATTTTTATTGAATACACAGTGTATAGTATTATTTATATAGAATACACAGTGTATAGTATTATTTATATAGAATTCACAGTGTATAGTATTATTTATATAGAGAACACAGTGTATTGAATTATTAATAAAGAATACACAGTGTATAGTATTATTTATATAGAATACACAGTGTATAGTATTATTTATATTTAGAACACAGTGTATAGTATTATTTATATAGAATACACAGTGTATAGTATTATTTATATAGAGACCACAGTGTATAGACTTATTTATTTAGAATACACAGTGTATAGCATTATTTATATAGAATACACAGTGTATATAAAATTATTTATGTAGAATACACAGTGTATAGTATTATTTAAATAGAGAACACAGTGTATAGTATTATTTTTATTGAATACACAGTGTATAGTATAATTTATATAGAATACACAGTGTATTGTACATAAATAATTGTATATACACAGTGTATAGTATTATTTATATTGAATACACAGTATATAATATTATTTATATAGAATACACAGTGTATAGTATTATTTATATATAATACACAGTGTATAGTATTATTTATATAGAATTCACAGTGTATAGTATTATTTATATAGAATACACAGTGTATAGTATTATTTATATAGATTACACAGTGTATAGTATTATTTATATAGAATACACAGTGTATAGTATTATTTATATAGAATACACAGTGTATAGTATTATTTATATAGAATACACAGTGTATAGTATTATTTATATAGAATACACAGTGTATAGTATTATTTATATAGAATATACAGTGTATAGTATTATTTATATAGAGAACACAGTGTATAGAATTATTTATATAGAATACACAGTGTATAGTATTATTTATATAGAGAACACAGTGTGTAGAATTATTTATATAGAATACGCAGTGTATAGTATTATTTATATTTAGAACACAGTGTATAGTATTATTTATATAGAATACACAGTGTATAGTATTATTTATATAGAATACACAGTGTATAGTATTATTTATATTTAGAACACAGTGTGTAGAATTATTTATATAGAATACGCAGTGTATAGTATTATTTATATTTAGAACACAGTGTATAGTATTATTTATATAGAATACACAGTGTATAGTGTTATTTATATAGAATACACAGTGTATAGTATTATTTATATTTAGAACACAGTGTATAGTATTATTTATATTTAGAACACAGTGTATAGTATCATTTATATTTAGAACACAGTGTATAGTATTATTTATATAGATTACACAGTGTATAGTATTATTTATATACAGAACAAAGTGTATAGTATTAGTTATATTGAATACACAGTGTATAGTATTATTTATATAGATAACACAGTGTATAGAATTATTTATATAGAATACACAGTGTATAGTATTATTTATATTAAATACAAAGTGTATAGTATTATTTATATAGAATACACAGTGTATAGTATTATTTATATAGAATACACAGTGTATAATATTATTTCTATAGAATAGACAGTGTATAGTATTTTTTATATCATACACAGTGTATAGTATAAATTATATAGAGAACACAGTGTATAATATTATTTATATAGAATACACAGTGTATAGTATTATTTATATAGAATAAACAGTGTATAGTATTATTTATATAGAGAACACAGTGTATAGAATTATTTATATAGAATACACAGTGTATAGTATTATTTATATAGAGAACAAAGTGTATAGTATTATTTATATTTTATACACAGTGTATAGTATTATTTATATAGAATAGACAGTGTATAGTATTATTTATATAGAATACACAGTGTATAGTATTATTTATATAGAGAACACAGTTTATAGTATTATTTATATTGAATACGCAGTGTATAGTATTATTAATATTTAGAACACAGTGTATAGTATTATTTATATAGAATACACAGTGTATAATATTATTTCTATAGAATAGACAGTGTATAGTATTTTTTATATCATACACAGTGTATAGTATAAATTATATAGAGAACACAGTGTATAATATTATTTATATAGAATACACAGTGTATAGTATTATTTATATAGAATAAACAGTGTATAGTATTATTTATATAGAGAACACAGTGTATAGAATTATTTATATAGAATACACAGTGTATAGTATTATTTATATAGAGAACAAAGTGTATAGTATTATTTATATTTTATACACAGTGTATAGTATTATTTATATAGAATAGACAGTGTATAGTATTATTTATATAGAATACACAGTGTATAGTATTATTTATATAGAGAACACAGTTTATAGTATTATTTATATTGAATACGCAGTGTATAGTATTATTAATATTTAGAACACAGTGTATAGTATTATTTATATAGAATACACAGTGTATAGTATTATTTATATAGAATACACAGTGTATAATATTATTTATATAGAATACACAGTGTATAGTATTATTTATATAGAGAACGCAGTGTATAGTATTATTTATATTGAATACACAGTGTATAGTATTATTTATATTTAGAACACAGTGTATAGTATTATTTATATAGAATGCAGTGTTTAGTATTATTTATATAGAATACATAGTGTATAGTATTATTTATATAGAATACAGTGTTTAGTATTATTTATATAGAATACACAGTGTATAGAATTATTTATATAGAATACACAGTGTATAGTATTATTTATATAGATAACACAGTGTATAGAATGATTTATATAGAATACAAAGTGTATAGTATTATTTTTATTGAATACACAGTTTATAGTATTATTTATATAGAGAACACAGTGTATAATATTATTAATATATAATACACAGTGTATAGTATTATTTATATTTAGAACACAGTGTATAGTATTATTTATATAGAATACACAGTGTATAGTATTATTTATATTTAGAACACAGTGTATAGTATTATCTATATAGAGAACACCGTTTATAGTATTATTTATATAGAATACACAGTGTATAGTATTATTTATAAAGAGAACACAGTGTATAGTATTATTTATATATAGACCACAGTGTATAGAATTATTTATATTTAGAACACAGTGTATAGTATTATTTATATAGATTACACAGTGTATAGTATTAATTATATAGAATTATTTTTATTGAATACACAGTGTATAGTATTATTTATATAGAATACACAGTGTATAGTATTATTTATATAGAATTGACAGTGTATAGTATTATTTATATAGAGAACACAGTGTATAGTATTATTTATATTGAATACACAGTGTATAGTATTATTTATATTGAATACACAGTGTATAGTATTATTTATATAGATAACACAGTGTATAGAATGATTTATATAGAATACACAGTGTATAGTATTATTTATATTGAATACACAGTTTATAGTATTATTTATATAGAGAACACAGTGTATAATATTATTAATATAGAATACACAGTGTATAGTATTATTTATATTTAGAACACAGTGTATAGTATTATTTATATAGATTACACAGTGTATAGTATTAATTATATAGAATACACAGTGCATAGTAATATTTATATAGAATACACAGTGTATAGTATTATTTAAATAGAGAACACAGTGTATAGTATTATTTATATTGAATACACAGTGTATAGTATTATTTATATTTAGAACACAGTGTATAGTATTATTTATATAGATTACACAGTGTATAGTATTAATTATATAGAATACACAGTGTTTAGTAATATTTATAGAGAATACACAGTGTATAGTATTATTTATATAGAATACACAGTGTATAGTATTATTTATATAAATACACAGTGTATAGTATTATGTATATTGAATACACAGTGTATAGTATTATTTATATAGAGAACACAGTGTATAGTATTATTTATATACAATACGCAGTGGATAGTACTATTTTTATAGAATACACAGTGTATAGTATTATTTATATTTAGAACACAGTGTATAGTATTATTTATATAGATTACACAGTGTATAGTATTAATTATATAGAATACACAGTGTATAGTAATATTTATATAAAATACACAGTGTATAGTATTATTTATATAAAATACACAGTGTATATACAATTATTTATGTAGAATACACAGTGTATAGTATTATTTAAATAGAGAACACAGTGTATAGTATGATTTTTATTGAATTCACAGTGTATAGTATTTTTTATATAGAAAACACTGTGTATAGTATTATTTATATTGAATACACAGTGTATAGTATTATTTATATAGAATACACAGTGTATAATATTATTAATATAGAATAGACAGTGTATAGTATTAATTATATTGAATACACAGTGTATAGTATTATTTATATTTAGAACACAGTGTATAGTATTATTTATATAGAATACACAGTGTATAGTATTATTTATATAGAATACACAGTGTATAGTATTATTTATATAGAATTCACAGTGTATAGTATTATTTATATAGAGAACACAGTGTATAGTATTATTTATATAAAATACAGAGTGTATATACAATTATTTATGTAGAATACACAGTGTATAGTATTATTTAAATAGAGAACACAGTGTATAGTATTATTTATATAGAGGACACATTGTATAGTAATATGTATATAGAATACAAAGTGTATAGTATTATTTATAAAGAATACACAGTGTATAGTATTATTTATATAGAATAGACAGTGTATAGTATTATTTATATAGAATACACAGTGTATAGTATTATTTATATAGAATAGACAGTGTATAGTATTATTTATATAGAATACACAGTGTATAGTATTATTTATATAGAGAACACAGTGTATAGTATTATTTATATAAAATACACAGTATATAGTATTATTTATGTAGAATACACAGTGTATAGTATTATTTAAATAGAGAACACAGTGTATAGTATTATTTATATAGAGGACACATTGTATAGTAATATATATATATATATATATAATACACAGTGTATAGTATTATTTATAAAGAATACACAGTGTATAGTATTATTTATATAGAATACACAGTGTATAGTATTATTTATATAGAGAACACAGTGTATAGTATTATTTATATAGAATACACAGTGTATAGTATTATTTATATAGAGAACACAGTGTATAGTATTATTTATACAGAATACACAGTGTATAGTATTATTTATATAGAATACACAGTGCATTCTACATAAATAATTGTATATACACAGTGTATAGTATTATTTATATTGAATACACAGTGTATAGTATTATTTATATAGAATACACAGTGTATAGTATTATTTATGTAGAATACACAGTGTATAGTATTATTTATATAGAGAACACAGTGTATAGAATTATTTATATAGAATTCTAAGTGTATAGTATTATTTATATAGAATACACAGTGTATAGTATTATTTATATTGAATACACAGTGCATAGTATTATTTATATTGAATACACAGTGCATAGTATTATTTATATAGAGAAAATAGTGTATAGTATTATTTATATAGAATACACAGTGTATAGTATTTATATAGAATACACAGTGTATAGTATTATTTATATAGAGACCACAGTGTATAGAATTATTTATATAGAATACACAGTGTATAGCATTATTTATATAGAATACACAGTGTATATAAAATTATTTATGTAGAATACACAGTGTATAGTATTATTTTTATTGAATACACAGTGTATAGTATTATTTATATAGAATACACAGTGTATAGTATTATTTATATAGAATTCACAGTGTATAGTATTATTTATATAGAGAACACAGTGTATTGAATTATTAATAAAGAATACACAGTGTATAGTATTATTTATATAGAATACACAGTGTATAGTATTATTTATATAGAATTCACAGTGTATAGTATTATTTATATAGAGGACACATTGTATAGTAATATATATATATATATATATATATATATAGAATACACAGTGTATAGTATTATTTATAAAGAATACACAGTGTATAGTATTATTTATATAGAATACACAGTGTATAGTATTATTTATATAGAGAACACAGTGTATAGTATTATTTATATAGAATACACAGTGTATAGTATTATTTATACAGAATACACAGTGTATAGTATTATTTATATAGAATACACAGTGCATTCTACATAAATAATTGTATATACACAGTGTATAGTATTATTTATACTGAATACACAGTGTATAGTATTATTTATATAGAATACACAGTGTATAGTATTATTTATATAGAATACACAGTGTATAGTATTATTTATATAGAGAACACAGTGTATAGAATTATTTATATAGAATTCTAAGTGTATAGTATTATTTATATAGAATACACAGTGTATAGTATTATTTATATTGAATACACAGTGCATAGTATTATTTATATAGAGAAAATAGTGTATAGTATTATTTATATAGAATACACAGTGTATAGTATTATTTATATAGAATACAGTGTATAGTATTATTTATATAGAGACCACAGTGTATAGAATTATTTATATAGAATACACAGTGTATAGCATTATTTATATAGAATACACAGTGTATATAAAATTATTTATGTAGAATACACAGTGTATAGTATTATTTAATTAGAGAACACAGTGTATAGTATTATTTTTATTGAATACACAGTGTATAGTATTATTTATATAGAATACACAGTGTATAGTATTATTTATATAGAATTTGCAGTGTATAGTATTATTTATATAGAGAACACAGTGTATTGAATTATTAATAAAGAATACACAGTGTATAGTATTATTTATATAGAATACACAGTGTATAGTATTATTTATATTTAGAACACAGTGTATAGTATTATTTATATAGAATACACAGTGTATAGTATTATTTATATAGAGACCACAGTGTATAGAATTATTTATTTAGAATACACAGTGTATAGCATTATTTATATAGAATACACAGTGTATATAAAATTATTTATGTAGAATACACAGTGTATAGTATTATTTAAATAGAGAACACAGTGTATAGTATTATTTTTATTGAATACACAGTGTATAGTATTATTTATATAGAATACACAGTGTATAGTATTATTTATATAGAATACACAGTGTATAGTATTATTTATATAGAATACACAGTGTATAGTATTATTTATATAGAATACACAGTGTATAGTATTATTTATATTGAATACACAGTGTATAGTATTATTTCTATAGAATAGACAGTGTATAGTATTTTTTTTATATCATACAAAGTGTATAGTATAAATTATAGAGAACACAGTGAATAATATTATTTATATAGCATACACAGTGTATAGTATTATTTATATAGAATACACAGTGTATAGTATTATTTATATAGAAAACACGGTGTATAGAATTATTTATAAAGAATAAACAGTGTATAGTATTATTTATATAGAGAACACAGTGTGTAGAATTATTTATATAGAATACGCAGTGTATAGTATTATTTATATTTAGAACACAGTGTATAGTATTATTTATATAGAATACACAGTGTATAGTATTTATATAGAATACACAGTGTATAGTATTATTTATATTTAGAACACAGTGTATAGTATTATTTATATTTAGAACACAATGTATAGTATCATTTATATTTAGAACACAGTATATAATATTATTTATATAGATTACACAGTGTATAGTATTATTTATATACAGAACAAAGTGTATAGTATTAGTTATATTGAATACACAGTGTATAGTATTATTTATATAGATAACACAGTGTATAGAATTATTTATATAGAATACACAGTGTATAGTATTATTTATATTGAATACAAAGTGTATAGTATTATTTATATAGAATACACAGTGTATAGTATTATTTATATTGAATACACAGTGTATAATATTATTTCTATAGAATAGACAGTGTATAGTATTTTTTGTATCATACACAGTGTATAGTATAAATTATATAGAGAACACAGTGTATAATATTATTTATATATAATACACAGTGTATAGTATTATTTATATAGAATACACAGTGTATAGTATTATTTATATAGAGAACACAGTGTATAGAATTATTAATATAGAATACACAGTGTATAGTATTATTTATATAGAATACACAGTGTATAGTATTATTAATATTTAGAACACAGTGTATAGTATTATTTATATAGAATACACAGTGTATAGTATTATTTATATAGAATACACAGTGTATAGTATTATTTATATAGAATTCACAGTGTATAGTATTATTTATATAGAGAACGCAGTGTATAGTATTATTTATATTGAATACACAGTGTATAGTATTATTTATATTTAGAACACAGTGTATAGTATTATTTATATAGAATACAGTGTTTAGTATTATTTATATAGAATACATAGTGTATAGTATTATTTATATAGAATACACAGTGTATAGTATTAATTATATAGATAACACAGTGTATAGAATGATTTATATAGAATACAAAGTGTATAGTATTATTTTTATTGAATACACAGTGTATAGTATTATTTATATAGAGAACACAGTGTATAATATCATTAATATATAATACACAGTGTATAGTATTATTTATATTTAGAACACAGTGTATAGTATTATTTATATAGAATACACAGTGTATAGTATTATTTATATTTAGAACACAGTGTATAGTATTATTTATATAGATTACACAGTGTATAGTATTAATTATATAGAATACACAGTGCATAGTAATATTTATATAGAATACACAGTGTATAGTATTATTTAAATAGAGAACACAGTGTATAGTATTATTTTTTTTGAATTCACAGTGTATAGTATTATTTATATAGAATACACAGTGTATAGTATTATTTATATTGAATACACAGTGTATAGTATTATTTATATTTAGAACACAGTGTATAGTATTATTTATATAGATTACACAGTGTATAGTATTAATTATATAGAATACACAGTGTTTAGTAATATTTATAGAGAATACACAGTGTATAGTATTATTTATATAGAATACACAGTGTATAGTATTATTTATATAAATACACAGTGTATAGTATTATGTATATTGTATACACAGTGTATAGTATTATTTATATAGAGAACACAGTGTATAGTATTATTTATATACAATACGCAGTGGATAGTACTATTTTTATAGAATACACAGTGTATAGTATTATTTATATTTAGAACACAGTGTATAGTATTATTTATATAGATTACACACTGTATAGTATTATTTATATAAAATACACAGTGTATATACAATTATTTATGTAGAATACACAGTGTATAGTATTATTTAAATAGAGAACACAGTGTATAGTATGATTTTTATTGAATTCACAGTGTATAGTATTTTTTATATAGAAAACACTGTGTATAGTATTATTTATATTGAATACACAGTGTATAGTATTATTTATATAGAATACACAGTGTATAATATTATTAATATAGAATATACAGTGTATAGTATTAATTATATTGAATACACAGTGTATAGTATTATTTATATTTAGAACACAGTGTATAGTATTATTTATATAGAATACACAGTGTATATTATTATTTATATAGAATACACAGTGTATAGTATTATTTATATAGAATTCACAGTGTATAGTATTATTTATATAGAGAACACAGTGTATAGTATTATTTATATAAAATACACAGTGTATATACAATTATTTATGTAGAATACACAGTGTATAGTATTATTTAAATAGAGAACACAGTGTATAGTATTATTTATATAGAGGACACATTGTATAGTAATATGTATATAGAATACAAAGTGTATAGTATTATTTATAAAGAATACACAGTGTATAGTATTATTTATATAGAATAGACAGTGTATAGTATTATTTATATAGAATATACAGTGTATAGTATTATTTATATAGAATAGACAGTGTATAGTATTATTTATATAGAATACACAGTGTATAGTATTATTTATATAGAGAACACAGTGTATAGTATTATTTATATAAAATACACAGTATATAGTATTATTTATGTAGAATACACAGTGTATAGTATTATTTAAATAGAGAACACAGTGTATAGTATTATTTATATAGAGGACACATTGTATAGTAATATATATATATATATATATATATATATATATAGAATACACAGTGTATAGTATTATTTATAAAGAATACACAGTGTATAGTATTATTTATATAGAATACACAGTGTATAGTATTATTTATATAGAGAACACAGTGTATAGTATTATTTATATAGAATACACAGTGTATAGTATTATTTATATAGAGAACACAGTGTATAGTATTATTTATATAGAATACACAGTGTATAGTATTATTTATATAGAGGACACATTGTATAGTAATATATATATATATATATATATATATATATATATATAGAATACACAGTGTATAGTATTATTTATAAAGAATACACAGTGTATAGTATTATTTATATAGAATACACAGTGTATAGTATTATTTATATAGAGAACACAGTGTATAGTATTATTTATATAGAATACACAGTGTATAGTATTATTTATATAGAGAACACAGTGTATAGTATTATTTATACAGAATACACAGTGTATAGTATTATTTATATAGAATACACAGTGCATTCTACATAAATAATTGTATATACACAGTGTATAGTATTATTTATATTGAATACACAGTGTATAGTATTATTTATATAGAATACACAGTGTATAGTATTATTTATGTAGAATACACAGTGTATAGTATTATTTATATAGAGAACACAGTGTATAGAATTATTTATATAGAATTCTAAGTGTATAGTATTATTTATATAGAATACACAGTGTATAGTATTATTTATATTGAATACACAGTGCATAGTATTATTTATATTGAATACACAGTGCATAGTATTATTTATATAGAGAAAATAGTGTATAGTATTATTTATATAGAATACACAGTGTATAGTATTATTTATATAGAATACACAGTGTATAGTATTATTTATATAGAGACCACAGTGTATAGAATTATTTATATAGAATACACAGTGTATAGCATTATTTATATAGAATACACAGTGTATATAAAATTATTTATGTAGAATACACAGTGTATAGTATTATTTATTTAGAGAACACAGTGTATAGTATTATTTTTATTGAATACACAGTGTATAGTATTATTTATATAGAATACACAGTGTATAGTATTATTTATATAGAATTCACAGTGTATAGTATTATTTATATAGAGAACACAGTGTATTGAATTATTAATAAAGAATACACAGTGTATAGTATTATTTATATAGAATACACAGTGTATAGTATTATTTATATAGAATTCACAGTGTATAGTATTATTTATATAGAGGACACATTGTATAGTATTATTTATATAGAGAACACAGTGTATAGTATTATTTATATAGAATACACAGTGTATAGTATTATTTATACAGAATACACAGTGTATAGTATTATTTATATAGAATACACAGTGCATTCTACATAAATAATTGTATATACACAGTGTATAGTATTATTTATATTGAATACACAGTGTATAGTATTATTTATATAGAATACACAGTGTATAGTATTATTTATATAGAATACACAGTGTATAGTATTATTTATATAGAGAACACAGTGTATAGAATTATTTATATAGAATTCTAAGTGTATAGTATTATTTATATAGAATACACAGTGTATAGTATTATTTATATTGAATACACAGTGCATAGTATTATTTATATAGAGAAAATAGTGTATAGTATTATTTATATAGAATACACAGTGTCTAGTATTATTTATATAGAATACAGTGTATAGTATTATTTATATAGAGACCACAGTGTATAGAATTATTTATATAGAATACACAGTGTATAGCATTATTTATATAGAATACACAGTGTATATAAAATTATTTATGTAGAATACACAGTGTATAGTATTATTTAATTAGAGAACACAGTGTATGGTATTATTTTTATTGAATACACAGTGTATAGTATTATTTATATAGAATACACAGTGTATAGTATTATTTATATAGAATTCGCAGTGTATAGTATTATTTATATAGAGAACACAGTGTATTGAATTATTAATAAAGAATACACAGTGTATAGTATTATTTATATAGAATACACAGTGTATAGTATTATTTATATTTAGAACACAGTGTATAGTATTATTTATATAGAATACACAGTGTATAGTATTATTTATATAGAGACCACAGTGTATAGAATTATTTATTTAGAATACACAGTGTATAGCATTATTTATATAGAATACACAGTGTATATAAAATTATTTATGTAGAATACACAGTGTATAGTATTATTTAAATAGAGAACACAGTGTATAGTATTATTTTTATTGAATACACAGTGTATAGTATTATTTATATAGAATACACAGTGTATAGTATTATTTATTTAGAATACACAGTGTATAGTATTATTTATATAGAATACACAGTGTATAGTATTATTTATATAGAATACACAGTGTATAGTATTATTTATATTGAATACACAGTGTATAGTATTATTTCTATAGAATAGACAGTGTATAGTATTTTTTTATATCATACAAAGTGTATAGTATAAATTATAGAGAACACAGTGTATAATATTATTTATATAGCATACACAGTGTATAGTATTATTTATATAGAATACACAGTGTATAGTATTATTTATATAGAGAACACGGTGTATAGAATTATTTATAAAGAATACACAGTGTATAGTATTATTTATATAGAGAACACAGTGTGTAGAATTATTTATATAGAATACGCAGTGTATAGTATTATTTATATTTAGAACACAGTGTATAGTATTATTTATATAGAATACACAGTGTATAGTATTTATATAGAATACACAGTGTATAGTATTATTTATATTTAGAACACAGTGTATAGTATTATTTATATTTAGAACACAATGTATAGTATCATTTATATTTAGAACACAGTATATAATATTATTTATATAGATTACACAGTGTATAGTATTATTTAAATAGAGAACACAGTGTATAGTATTATTTTTATTGAATTCACAGTGTATAGTATTTTTTATATAGAAAACACTGTGTATAGTATTATTTATATTGAATACACAGTGTATAGTATTATTTATATAGAATACACAGTGTATAATATTATTAATATAGAATAGACAGTGTATAGTATTAATTATATTGAATACACAGTGTATAGTATTATTTATATTTAGAACACAGTGTATAGTATTATTTATATAGAATACACAGTGTATAGTATTATTTATATAGAATACACAGTGTATAGTATTATTTATATAGAATTCACAGTGTATAGTATTATTTATATAGAGAACACAGTGTATAGTATTATTTATATAAAATACACAGTGTATATACAATTATTTATGTAGAATACACAGTGTATAGTATTATTTAAATAGAGAACACAGTGTATAGTATTATTTATATAGAGGACACATTGTATAGTAATATATATATAGAATACAAAGTGTATAGTATTATTTATAAAGAATACACAGTGTATAGTATTATTTATATAGAATACACAGTGTATAGTATTATTTATATAGAATAGACAGTGTATAGTATTATTTATATAGAATACACAGTGTATAGTATTATTTATATAGAGAACACAGTGTATAGTATTATTTATATAAAATACACAGTATATAGTATTATTTATGTAGAATACACAGTGTATAGTATTATTTAAATAGAGAACACAGTGTATAGTATTATTTATATAGAGGACACATTGTATAGTAATATATATATATATATATAGAATACACAGTGTATAGTATTATTTATAAAGAATACACAGTGTATAGTATTATTTATATAGAATACACAGTGTATAGTATTATTTATATAGAGAACACAGTGTATAGTATTATTTATATAGAATACACAGTGTATAGTATTATTTATATAGAGAACACAGTGTATAGTATTATTTATACAGAATACACAGTGTATAGTATTATTTATATAGAATACACAGTGCATTCTACATAAATAATTGTATATACACAGTGTATAGTATTATTTATATTGAATACACAGTGTATAGTATTATTTATATAGAATACACAGTGTATAGTATTATTTATGTAGAATACACAGTGTATAGTATTATTTATATAGAGAACACAGTGTATAGAATTATTTATATAGAATTCTAAGTGTATAGTATTATTTATATAGAATACACAGTGTATAGTATTATTTATATTGAATACACAGTGCATAGTATTATTTATATTGAATACACAGTGCATAGTATTATTTATATAGAGAAAATAGTGTATAGTATTATTTATATAGAATACACAGTGTATAGTATTATTTATATAGAATACACAGTGTATAGTATTATTTATATAGAGACCACAGTGTATAGAATCATTTATATAGAATACACAGTGTATAGCATTATTTATATAGAATACACAGTGTATATAAAATTATTTATGTAGAATACACAGTGTATAGTATTATTTATATAGAGAACACAGTGTGTTGAATTATTAATAAAGAATACACAGTGTATAGTATTATTTATATAGAATACACAGTGTATAGTATTATTTATATAGAATTCACAGTGTATAGTATTATTTATATAGAGGACACATTGTATAGTAATATATATATATATATATATATATATATATATATATATATATATATAGAATACACAGTGTATAGTATTATTTATAAAGAATACACAGTGTATAGTATTATTTATATAGAATACACAGTGTATAGTATTATTTATATAGAGAACACAGTGTATAGTATTATTTATATAGAATACACAGTGTATAGTATTATTTATACAGAATACACAGTGTATAGTATTATTTATATAGAATACACAGTGTATAGTATTATTTATATAGAATACACAGTGTATAGTATTATTTATATAGAGAACACAGTGTATAGAATTATTTATATAGAATTCTAAGTGTATAGTATTATTTATATAGAATACACAGTGTATAGTATTATTTATTTTGAATACACAGTGCATAGTATTATTTATATAGAATACACAGTGTATAGTATTATTTATATAGAATACACAGTGTATAGTATTATTTATATAGAGAACACAGTGTATAGAATTATTTATATAGAATTCTAAGTGTATAGTATTATTTATATAGAATACACAGTGTATAGTATTATTTATTTTGAATACACAGTGCATAGTATTATTTATATTGAATACACAGTGCATAGTATTATTTATATTGAATACACAGTGCATAGTATTATTTATATAGAGAAAATAGTGTATAGTATTATTTATATAGAATACACAGTGTATAGTAATATTTATATAGAATACAGTGTATAGTATTATTTATATAGAGACCACAGTGTATAGAATTATTTATATAGAATACACAGTGTATAGCATTATTTATATAGAATACACAGTGTATATAAATTTATTTATGTAGAATACACAGTGTATAGTATTATTTATTACAGAACACAGTGTATAGTATTATTTTTATTGAATACACAGTGTATAGTATTATTTATATAGAATACACAGTGTATAGTATTATTTATATAGAATTCACAGTGTATAGTATTATTTATATAGAGAACACAGTGTATTGAATTATTAATAAAGAATACACAGTGTATAGTATTATTTATATAGAATACACAGTGTATAGTATTATTTATATTTAGAACACAGTGTATAGTATTATTTATATAGAATACACAGTGTATAGTATTATTTATATAGAGACCACAGTGTATAGACTTATTTATTTAGAATACACAGTGTATAGCATTATTTATATAGAATACACAGTGTATATAAAATTATTTATGTAGAATACACAGTGTATAGTATTATTTAAATAGAGAACACAGTGTATAGTATTATTTTTATTGAATACACAGTGTATAGTATAATTTATATAGAATACACAGTGTATTGTACATAAATAATTGTATATACACAGTGTATAGTATTATTTATATTGAATACACAGTATATAATATTATTTATATAGAATACACAGTGTATAGTATTATTTATATATAATACACAGTGTATAGTATTATTTATATAGAATTCACAGTGTATAGTATTATTTATATAGAATACACAGTGTATAGTATTATTTATATAGATTACACAGTGTATAGTATTATTTATATAGAATACACAGTGTATAGTATTATTTATATAGAATACACAGTGTATAGTATTATTTATATAGAATACACAGTGTATAGTATTATTTATATAGAATACACAGTGTATAGTATTATTTATATAGAATATACAGTGTATAGTATTATTTATATAGAGAACACAGTGTATAGAATTATTTATATAGAATACACAGTGTATAGTATTATTTATATAGAGAACACAGTGTGTAGAATTATTTATATAGAATACGCAGTGTATAGTATTATTTATATTTAGAACACAGTGTATAGTATTATTTATATAGAATACACAGTGTATAGTATTATTTATATAGAATACACAGTGTATAGTATTATTTATATTTAGAACACAGTGTGTAGAATTATTTATATAGAATACGCAGTGTATAGTATTATTTATATTTAGAACACAGTGTATAGTATTATTTATATAGAATACACAGTGTATAGTGTTATTTATATAGAATACACAGTGTATAGTATTATTTATATTTAGAACACAGTGTATAGTATTATTTATATTTAGAACACAGTGTATAGTATCATTTATATTTAGAACACAGTGTATAGTATTATTTATATAGATTACACAGTGTATAGTATTATTTATATACAGAACAAAGTGTATAGTATTAGTTATATTGAATACACAGTGTATAGTATTATTTATATAGAATAAACAGTGTATAGTATTATTTATATAGAATACACAGTGTATAGTATTATTTATATAGAATACACAGTGTATAGTATTATTTATATAGAATACACAGTGTATAGTATTATTTATATTAAATACAAAGTGTATAGTATTATTTATATAGAATACACAGTGTATAGTATTATTTATATTAAATACAAAGTGTATAGTATTATTTATATAGAATACACAGTGTATAGTATTATTTATATAGAGAACACAGTGTATAGTATTATTTATATAGAATACACAGTGTATAGTATTATTTATACAGAATACACAGTGTATAGTATTATTTATATAGAATACACAGTGTATAGTATTATTTATATAGAATACACAGTGTATAATATTATTTATATAGAATACACAGTGTATAGTATTATTTATATAGAGAACGCAGTGTATAGTATTATTTATATTGAATACACAGTGTATAGTATTATTTATATTTAGAACACAGTGTATAGTATTATTTATATAGAATGCAGTGTTTAGTATTATTTATATAGAATACATAGTGTATAGTATTATTTATATAGAATACAGTGTTTAGTATTATTTATATAGAATACACAGTGTATAGAATTATTTATATAGAATACACAGTGTATAGTATTATTTATATAGATAACACAGTGTATAGAATGATTTATATAGAATACAAAGTGTATAGTATTATTTTTATTGAATACACAGTTTATAGTATTATTTATATAGAGAACACAGTGTATAATATTATTAATATATAATACACAGTGTATAGTATTATTTATATTTAGAACACAGTGTATAGTATTATTTATATAGAATACACAGTGTATAGTATTATTTATATTTAGAACACAGTGTATAGTATTATCTATATAGAGAACACCGTTTATAGTATTATTTATATAGAATACACAGTGTATAGTATTATTTATAAAGAGAACACAGTGTATAGTATTATTTATATATAGACCACAGTGTATAGAATTATTTATATTTAGAACACAGTGTATAGTATTATTTATATAGATTACACAGTGTATAGTATTAATTATATAGAATTATTTTTATTGAATACACAGTGTATAGTATTATTTATATAGAATACACAGTGTATAGTATTATTTATATAGAATTGACAGTGTATAGTATTATTTATATAGAGAACACAGTGTATAGTATTATTTATATTGAATACACAGTGTATAGTATTATTTATATTGAATACACAGTGTATAGTATTATTTATATAGATAACACAGTGTATAGAATGATTTATATAGAATACACAGTGTATAGTATTAATTATATAGAATACACAGTGTATAGTAATATTTATATAAAATACACAGTGTATAGTATTATTTATATAAAATACACAGTGTATATACAATTATTTATGTAGAATACACAGTGTATAGTATTATTTAAATAGAGAACACAGTGTATAGTATTATTTTTATTGAATTCACAGTGTATAGTATTTTTTATATAGAAAACACTGTGTATAGTATTATTTATATTGAATACACAGTGTATAGTATTATTTATATAGAATACACAGTGTATAATATTATTAATATAGAATAGACAGTGTATAGTATTAATTATATTGAATACACAGTGTATAGTATTATTTATATTTAGAACACAGTGTATAGTATTATTTATATAGAATACACAGTGTATAGTATTATTTATATAGAGAACACAGTGTTTAGTATTATTTATATAGAATACATAGTGTATAGTATTATTTATATAGAATACAGTGTTTAGTATTATTTATATAGTATACACAGTGTATAGAATTATTTATATAGAATACACAGTGTATAGTATTATTTATATAGATAACACAGTGTATAGAATGATTTATATAGAATACAAAGTGTATAGTATTATTTTTATTGAATACACAGTTTATAGTATTATTTATATAGAGAACACAGTGTATAATATTATTAATATATAATACACAGTGTATAGTATTATTTATATTTAGAACACAGTGTATAGTATTATTTATATAGAATACACAGTGTATAGTATTATTTATATTTAGAACACAGTGTATAGTATTATTTATATAGAATACACAGTGTATAGTATTATTTATATTTAGAACACAGTGTATAGTATTATTTATATAGATTACACAGTGTATAGTATTATTTATATAGAGAACACAGTGTATAGAATTATGTATACAGAATACACAGTGTATAGTATTATTTATATAGAATACAAAGTGTATAGTATTATTTATATTTAGAACACAGTGTATAGTATTATCTATATAGAGAACACCGTTTATAGTATTATTTATATAGAATACACAGTGTATAGTATTATTTAAATAGAGAACACAGTGTATAGTATTATTTTTATTGAATTCACAGTGTATAGTATTATTTATATAGAATACACAGTGTATAGTATTATTTATATTGAATACACAGTGTATAGTATTATTTATATAGAATACACAGTGTATAGTATTATTTATATAAAAACACAGTGTATAGTATTATGTATATTGAATACACAGTGTATAGTATTATTTATAAAGAGAACACAGTGTATAGTATTATTTATATAGAGACCACAGTGTATAGAATTATTTATATTTAGAACACAGTGTATAGTATTATTTATATAGATTACACAGTGTATAGTATTAATTATATAGAATTATTTTTATTGAATACACAGTGTATAGTATTATTTATATAGAATACACAGTGTATAGTATTATTTATATAGAATAGACAGTGTATAGTATTATTTATATAGAGAACACAGTGTATAGTATTATTTATATTGAATACACAGTGTATAGTATTATTTATATTGAATACACAGTGTATAGTATTATTTATATAGATAACACAGTGTATAGAATGATTTATATAGAATACACAGTGTATAGTATTATTTATATTGAATACACAGTTTATAGTATTATTTATATAGAGAACACAGTGTATAATATTATTAATATAGAATACACAGTGTATAGTATTATTTATATTTAGAACACAGTGTATAGTATTATTTATATAGATTACACAGTGTATAGTATTAATTATATAGAATACACAGTGTATAGTAATATTTATATAGAATACACAGTGTATAGTATTATTTATATAAAATACACAGTGTATATACAATTATTTATGTAGAATACACAGTGTGTAGTATTATTTAAATAGAGAACACAGTGTATAGTATTATTTTTATTGAATTCACAGTGTATAGTTGTCACGGAGCAAAGGTATACGTCTTCCTCCGGAGGATATCTTGAATCAACACGGACGCAAGAGGTCGGGAGACAACAGCAATTTATTGTAATCCACAAAGTTAGTAGCCGGCGGCGGTCACATCAACCGTAATAACAATAAGTCCACAGAAGTCACAATCCAATGATAACTTTGGTTCCTTGGTCCTGTAACTAAGTCCTGGCTCTCTGCAGAGCTGTGCACAGGCCGGCTAACACATACTAACTGCAAGCTACATCTATATACTAAAACTGTTACACCTATATCTGTGGGTGGGAAGGGCTGAGTCACAGATCCTTCCCCCCTCACCTATACCAAGGAGAGCAGACTCCCTGTCTACTATGGACAATGCACCATCCAACATCTTCTTGGAGACACTGATCAGATTATCTCCACCCATTGTCCTCACTGGTCCTCACTAGTTAGAGGTATTTGCATACAATGTGCTAACACACTAGACCCGAATCAGCCAACTACACACTGATGTTTACAACAGGTTAGAGAATACATTCCACATGAAATATATATTACACATTGCCTATTGCCGGACTCTAACCATCCCGTGACAACCCCTCCCCCTCTCAAAACATGTGCATGACACAATTGGCCTACACAGGTAAATTGGGGAATGCACATCAGTCTCTATAGCTCATATGTCCTCCTGCCGGGATAACCCATCTGCGTTCTGGTGTTGGTTCCCTCGGCGGTACTGAATGGTAAAGTTGTAGGTTTGAAGGGCTGGCATCTGGCAGAAAATCCGGTCGATCCATGTTGGCGTCTCTCTGAGCTTGGCTTCGGGTCACTGCTCCCACAAAGTGGCACTGTAGATTTCCAACATCGTTGCCTAACAGAACATCGGCCGGCAGCCCGCTCATCACACCAATTGTGCATCGTTTTGGTCCATAACCATAGTCGAGTTCCACGGTAGCTTTAGGAATACGTCTTTGAGTACCCCCTGCCAACTTGATAGAAATGCCAGGGCCCTCCTCTAGGGCCTCGGGTCGCACAACTCGGGGGTCCGCTACCGTTAGGAAAGCTCCCGAGTCCCGGAATCCAACAACTGTTCGGCCATCCAGTAGGACCTCCTGCAAGTGCTTCCTCTGAAGGTTTGCGGGATGTGTGGCGGAAGGCTGAATCCCATAGACCCCTGGAGGTGGAACAGATGGGTCATTCATGGAGTCATCTGGAAATGGGGCCAAACTTTCTGTCCTAGGGGTGGTTCCCAGGTAGTGAATAGGCCGGGATGCCACGGTGGCCCGTGCCCCCATGTTAGCAGGGCAACTAGCTTGCAAATGTCCAGGCCGCCCGCACCCAAAACATCTGCGCTCTAGCATTCTTCCAGTGGGTCGTTGTCTAGGGACAGGGTTGTTCATAGCTGGAGGCCGATGGGCTGGGGCAGGGGTAGAGGGGGAATTGTAATCCTGAGGCCGGACACGAAAGGTGGGTGGCTGGCTGAAGGGTGTCTGGCGGACTGTGGTAGTTTTCCGCTCCTCTGCAAACAACCTCTTCCACTGCGGCTTGATGGTCAGGCCCTCATCTGCAAGAGAAGCAGCTTGCTCAACTGTGGCTGGGTTCCGTTCCAGCACCCACTCACGGATCTCAGCGGGGCACTGGGAAAAGAACTGTTCCTTAAGTATGACTTGGAGGATCTTATCGACTGTGACAGCCTCCTCTCCTTCTAGCCAGCGCTTGCATGCTTGCTTCAACTTGTGGGCGAACATGTGGAAGGAGCTTCCCCCATTGTAAGACAAAGAGCGGAACTGAACTCGGTAGGTCTCTGGAGTGACTGCATAATACTTCTGCACCGCTCTTTTAATGGCCTCATAGTCCCGCTGATCACTAGGGTCCATAGCTCTGAGAGCTTCCGCAGCCCCATCTCGTAGGTGCCCCACCAGATACCGGACCCAATCCTTCTCTGGGACTTCCATCAGGTGGCACTGGTGTTCGAAGTCCTGAAAATATCCATCAACATCCCCAGCCGCTTCATCAAAGGTCTTGAAGTGTTTATGGGAGACATATGGTGGTTCTCTCACTGTTGGGCTGGGGGTCGGCGTTTGATTATAATTCCTCGTAGTTATCTCAGCCATTCGCCTTTCATGCGCCATTCTTTCCTTTTCATGCGCCATTCTCTGTTCCTCCTTCTCCGTTTCCTGAGCCCTCTGTAATGCTCTACTCCTTTGCTCTGCAGTTGCTCCTAGCCCCAGCACTGCCAATTCCTCCTCATACAAAACAACCCATCTGCTCTTTTGGGTCTGTACCTGCCACTCCCGTATCTCTCCAGTCTCCTGGGGGCAGCCCTCCTCATGGTCGCTTTGCAGGGTCATCTCCTCCAGTGCCTCGATCAGTTGATCTTTCGTTCTTCCCTGGTAACTCAGGTTTAGTTCCCGGGCCCTTACTTGTAGACTTGCCATAGTCCAGTTCCTGTATTCTGAGGTTGTGGCTCCATTAATCGCTGGGCTGCTGTAGTCCATCTCGCTGTCCGCTGTTGATCCCACCGCTGCCAACCAGTTGTCACGGAGCAAAGGTATACGTCTTCCTCCGGAGGATATCTTGAATCAACACGGACGCAAGAGGTCGGGAGACAACAGCAATTTATTGTAATCCACAAAGTTAGTAGCCGGCGGCGGTCACATCAACCGTAATAACAATAAGTCCACAGAAGTCACAATCCAATGATAACTTTGGTTCCTTGGTCCTGTAACTAAGTCCTGGCTCTCTGCAGAGCTGTGCACAGGCCGGCTAACACATACTAACTGCAAGCTACATCTATATACTAAAACTGTTACACCTATATCTGTGGGTGGGAAGGGCTGAGTCACAGATCCTTCCCCCCTCACCTATACCAAGGAGAGCAGACTCCCTGTCTACTATGGACAATGCACCATCCAACATCTTCTTGGAGACACTGATCAGATTATCTCCACCCATTGTCCTCACTGGTCCTCACTAGTTAGAGGTATTTGCATACAATGTGCTAACACACTAGACCCGAATCAGCCAACTACACACTGATGTTTACAACAGGTTAGAGAATACATTCCACATGAAATATATATTACACATTGCCTATTGCCGGACTCTAACCATCCCGTGACAATAGTATTATTTATATAGAATACACAGTGTATAGTATTATTTATATTGAATACACAGTGTATAGTATTATTTATATTTAGAACACAGTGTATAGTATTATTTATATAGACTACACAGTGTATAGTATTAATTATATAGAATACAAAGTGTTTAGTAATATTTATAGAGAATACACAGTGTATAGTATTATTTATATAGAATACACAGTGTATAGTATTATTTATATAAATACACAGTGTATAGTATTATGTATATTGAATACACAGTGTATAGTATTATTTATATAGAATACACAGTGTATAGTATTATTTATATAAATACACAGTGTATAGTATTATGTATATTGAATACACAGTGTATAGTATTATTTATATAGAGAACACAGTGTATAGTATTATTTATATACAATACGCAGTGGATAGTACTATTTTTATAGAATACACAGTGTATAGTATTATTTATATTTAGAACACAGTGTATAGTATTATTTATATAGATTACACAGTGTATAGTATTAATTATATAGAATACACAGTGTATAGTAATATTTATATAAAATACACAGTGTATAGTATTATTTATATAAAATACACAGTGTATATACAATTATTTATGTAGAATACACAGTGTATAGTATTATTTAAATAGAGAACACAGTGTATAGTATTATTTTTATTGAATTCACAGTGTATAGTATTTTTTATATAGAAAACACTGTGTATAGTATTATTTATATTGAATACACAGTGTATAGTATTATTTATATAGAATACACAGTGTATAATATTATTAATATAGAATAGACAGTGTATAGTATTAATTATATTGAATACACAGTGTATAGTATTATTTATATTTAGAACACAGTGTATAGTATTATTTATATAGAATACACAGTGTATAGTATTATTTATATAGAATACACAGTGTATAGTATTATTTATATAGAATTCACAGTGTATAGTATTATTTATATAGAGAACACAGTGTATAGTATTATTTATATAAAATACACAGTGTATATACAATTATTTATGTAGAATACACAGTGTATAGTATTATTTAAATAGAGAACACAGTGTATAGTATTATTTATATAGAGGACACATTGTATAGTAATATATATATAGAATACAAAGTGTATAGTATTATTTATAAAGAATACACAGTGTATAGTATTATTTATATAGAATACACAGTGTATAGTATTATTTATATAGAATAGACAGTGTATAGTATTATTTATATAGAATACACAGTGTATAGTATTATTTATATAGAGAACACAGTGTATAGTATTATTTATATAAAATACACAGTATATAGTATTATTTATGTAGAATACACAGTGTATAGTATTATTTAAATAGAGAACACAGTGTATAGTATTATTTATATAGAGGACACATTGTATAGTAATATATATATATATATATATATATATATATATATATATATATATATATATAGAATACACAGTGTATAGTATTATTTATAAAGAATACACAGTGTATAGTATTATTTATATAGAATACACAGTGTATAGTATTATTTATATAGAGAACACAGTGTATAGTATTATTTATATAGAATACACAGTGTATAGTATTATTTATATAGAGAACACAGTGTATAGTATTATTTATACAGAATACACAGTGTATAGTATTATTTATATAGAATACACAGTGCATTCTACATAAATAATTGTATATACACAGTGTATAGTATTATTTATATTGAATACACAGTGTATAGTATTATTTATATAGAATACACAGTGTATAGTATTATTTATGTAGAATACACAGTGTATAGTATTATTTATATAGAGAACACAGTGTATAGAATTATTTATATAGAATTCTAAGTGTATAGTATTATTTATATAGAATACACAGTGTATAGTATTATTTATATTGAATACACAGTGCATAGTATTATTTATATTGAATACACAGTGCATAGTATTATTTATATAGAGAAAATAGTGTATAGTATTATTTATATAGAATACACAGTGTATAGTATTATTTATATAGAATACACAGTGTATAGTATTATTTATATAGAGACCACAGTGTATAGAATCATTTATATAGAATACACAGTGTATAGCATTATTTATATAGAATACACAGTGTATATAAAATTATTTATGTAGAATACACAGTGTATAGTATTATTTATATAGAATACACAGTGTATAATATTATTAATATAGAATAGACAGTGTATAGTATTAATTATATTGAATACACAGTGTATAGTATTATTTATATTTAGAACACAGTGTATAGTATTATTTATATAGAATACACAGTGTATAGTATTATTTATATAGAATACACAGTGTATAGTATTATTTATATAGAATTCACAGTGTATAGTATTATTTATATAGAGAACACAGTGTATAGTATTATTTATATAAAATACACAGTGTATATACAATTATTTATGTAGAATACACAGTGTATAGTATTATTTAAATAGAGAACACAGTGTATAGTATTATTTATATAGAGGACACATTGTATAGTAATATATATATAGAATACAAAGTGTATAGTATTATTTATAAAGAATACACAGTGTATAGTATTATTTATATAGAATACACAGTGTATAGTATTATTTATATAGAATAGACAGTGTATAGTATTATTTATATAGAATACACAGTGTATAGTATTATTTATATAGAGAACACAGTGTATAGTATTATTTATATAAAATACACAGTATATAGTATTATTTATGTAGAATACACAGTGTATAGTATTATTTAAATAGAGAACACAGTGTATAGTATTATTTATATAGAGGACACATTGTATAGTAATATATATATAGAATACAAAGTGTATAGTATTATTTATAAAGAATACACAGTGTATAGTATTATTTATATAGAATACACAGTGTATAGTATTATTTATATAGAATAGACAGTGTATAGTATTATTTATATAGAATACACAGTGTATAGTATTATTTATATAGAGAACACAGTGTATAGTATTATTTATATAGAATACACAGTGTATAGTATTATTTATATAGAATACACAGTGCATTCTACATAAATAATTGTATATACACAGTGTATAGTATTATTTATATTGAATACACAGTGTATAGTATTATTTATATAGAATACACAGTGTATAGTATTATTTATGTAGAATACACAGTGTATAGTATTATTTATATAGAGAACACAGTGTATAGAATTATTTATATAGAATTCTAAGTGTATAGTATTATTTATATAGAATACACAGTGTATAGTATTATTTATATTGAATACACAGTGCATAGTATTATTTATATTGAATACACAGTGCATAGTATTATTTATATAGAGAAAATAGTGTATAGTATTATTTATATAGAATACACAGTGTATAGTATTATTTATATAAAAACACAGTGTATAGTATTATGTATATTGAATACACAGTGTATAGTATTATTTATAAAGAGAACACAGTGTATAGTATTATTTATATAGAGACCACAGTGTATAGAATTATTTATATTTAGAACACAGTGTATAGTATTATTTATATAGATTACACAGTGTATAGTATTAATTATATAGAATTATTTTTATTGAATACACAGTGTATAGTATTATTTATATAGAATACACAGTGTATAGTATTATTTATATAGAATAGACAGTGTATAGTATTATTTATATAGAGAACACAGTGTATAGTATTATTTATATTGAATACACAGTGTATAGTATTATTTATATTGAATACACAGTGTATAGTATTATTTATATAGATAACACAGTGTATAGAATGATTTATATAGAATACACAGTGTATAGTATTATTTATATTGAATACACAGTTTATAGTATTATTTATATAGAGAACACAGTGTATAATATTATTAATATAGAATACACAGTGTATAGTATTATTTATATTTAGAACACAGTGTATAGTATTATTTATATAGATTACACAGTGTATAGTATTAATTATATAGAATACACAGTGTATAGTAATATTTATATAGAATACACAGTGTATAGTATTATTTATATAAAATACACAGTGTATATACAATTATTTATGTAGAATACACAGTGTGTAGTATTATTTAAATAGAGAACACAGTGTATAGTATTATTTTTATTGAATTCACAGTGTATAGTATTATTTATATAGAATACACAGTGTATAGTATTATTTATATTGAATACACAGTGTATAGTATTATTTATATTTAGAACACAGTGTATAGTATTATTTATATAGATTACACAGTGTATAGTATTAATTATATAGAATACAAAGTGTTTAGTAATATTTATAGAGAATACACAGTGTATAGTATTATTTATATAGAATACACAGTGTATAGTATTATTTATATAAATACACAGTGTATAGTATTATGTATATTGAATACACAGTGTATAGTATTATTTATATAGAATACACAGTGTATAGTATTATTTATATAAATACACAGTGTATAGTATTATGTATATTGAATACACAGTGTATAGTATTATTTATATAGAGAACACAGTGTATAGTATTATTTATATACAATACGCAGTGGATAGTACTATTTTTATAGAATACACAGTGTATAGTATTATTTATATTTAGAACACAGTGTATAGTATTATTTATATAGATTACACAGTGTATAGTATTAATTATATAGAATACACAGTGTATAGTAATATTTATATAAAATACACAGTGTATAGTATTATTTATATAAAATACACAGTGTATATACAATTATTTATGTAGAATACACAGTGTATAGTATTATTTAAATAGAGAACACAGTGTATAGTATTATTTTTATTGAATTCACAGTGTATAGTATTTTTTATATAGAAAACACTGTGTATAGTATTATTTATATTGAATACACAGTGTATAGTATTATTTATATAGAATACACAGTGTATAATATTATTAATATAGAATAGACAGTGTATAGTATTAATTATATTGAATACACAGTGTATAGTATTATTTATATTTAGAACACAGTGTATAGTATTATTTATATAGAATACACAGTGTATAGTATTATTTATATAGAATACACAGTGTATAGTATTATTTATATAGAATTCACAGTGTATAGTATTATTTATATAGAGAACACAGTGTATAGTATTATTTATATAAAATACACAGTGTATATACAATTATTTATGTAGAATACACAGTGTATAGTATTATTTAAATAGAGAACACAGTGTATAGTATTATTTATATAGAGGACACATTGTATAGTAATATATATATAGAATACAAAGTGTATAGTATTATTTATAAAGAATACACAGTGTATAGTATTATTTATATAGAATACACAGTGTATAGTATTATTTATATAGAATAGACAGTGTATAGTATTATTTATATAGAATACACAGTGTATAGTATTATTTATATAGAGAACACAGTGTATAGTATTATTTATATAAAATACACAGTATATAGTATTATTTATGTAGAATACACAGTGTATAGTATTATTTAAATAGAGAACACAGTGTATAGTATTATTTATATAGAGGACACATTGTATAGTAATATATATATATATATATATATATATATATATATATATATATATATATAGAATACACAGTGTATAGTATTATTTATAAAGAATACACAGTGTATAGTATTATTTATATAGAATACACAGTGTATAGTATTATTTATATAGAGAACACAGTGTATAGTATTATTTATATAGAATACACAGTGTATAGTATTATTTATATAGAGAACACAGTGTATAGTATTATTTATACAGAATACACAGTGTATAGTATTATTTATATAGAATACACAGTGCATTCTACATAAATAATTGTATATACACAGTGTATAGTATTATTTATATTGAATACACAGTGTATAGTATTATTTATATAGAATACACAGTGTATAGTATTATTTATGTAGAATACACAGTGTATAGTATTATTTATATAGAGAACACAGTGTATAGAATTATTTATATAGAATTCTAAGTGTATAGTATTATTTATATAGAATACACAGTGTATAGTATTATTTATATTGAATACACAGTGCATAGTATTATTTATATTGAATACACAGTGCATAGTATTATTTATATAGAGAAAATAGTGTATAGTATTATTTATATAGAATACACAGTGTATAGTATTATTTATATAGAATACACAGTGTATAGTATTATTTATATAGAGACCACAGTGTATAGAATCATTTATATAGAATACACAGTGTATAGCATTATTTATATAGAATACACAGTGTATATAAAATTATTTATGTAGAATACACAGTGTATAGTATTATTTATATAGAATACACAGTGTATAATATTATTAATATAGAATAGACAGTGTATAGTATTAATTATATTGAATACACAGTGTATAGTATTATTTATATTTAGAACACAGTGTATAGTATTATTTATATAGAATACACAGTGTATAGTATTATTTATATAGAATACACAGTGTATAGTATTATTTATATAGAATTCACAGTGTATAGTATTATTTATATAGAGAACACAGTGTATAGTATTATTTATATAAAATACACAGTGTATATACAATTATTTATGTAGAATACACAGTGTATAGTATTATTTAAATAGAGAACACAGTGTATAGTATTATTTATATAGAGGACACATTGTATAGTAATATATATATAGAATACAAAGTGTATAGTATTATTTATAAAGAATACACAGTGTATAGTATTATTTATATAGAATACACAGTGTATAGTATTATTTATATAGAATAGACAGTGTATAGTATTATTTATATAGAATACACAGTGTATAGTATTATTTATATAGAGAACACAGTGTATAGTATTATTTATATAAAATACACAGTATATAGTATTATTTATGTAGAATACACAGTGTATAGTATTATTTAAATAGAGAACACAGTGTATAGTATTATTTATATAGAGGACACATTGTATAGTAATATATATATAGAATACAAAGTGTATAGTATTATTTATAAAGAATACACAGTGTATAGTATTATTTATATAGAATACACAGTGTATAGTATTATTTATATAGAATACACAGTGTATAGTATTATTTATATAGAATACACAGTGTATAGTATTATTTATATAGAGAACACAGTGTATAGTATTATTTATATAGAATACACAGTGTATAGTATTATTTATATAGAATACACAGTGCATTCTACATAAATAATTGTATATACACAGTGTATAGTATTATTTATATTGAATACACAGTGTATAGTATTATTTATATAGAATACACAGTGTATAGTATTATTTATGTAGAATACACAGTGTATAGTATTATTTATATAGAGAACACAGTGTATAGAATTATTTATATAGAATTCTAAGTGTATAGTATTATTTATATAGAATACACAGTGTATAGTATTATTTATATTGAATACACAGTGCATAGTATTATTTATATTGAATACACAGTGCATAGTATTATTTATATAGAGAAAATAGTGTATAGTATTATTTATATAGAATACACAGTGTATAGTATTATTTATATAGAATACACAGTGTATAGTATTATTTATATAGAGACCACAGTGTATAGAATCATTTATATAGAATACACAGTGTATAGCATTATTTATATAGAATACACAGTGTATATAAAATTATTTATGTAGAATACACAGTGTATAGTATTATTTATATAGAGAACACAGTGTGTTGAATTATTAATAAAGAATACACAGTGTATAGTATTATTTATATAGAATACACAGTGTATAGTATTATTTATATAGAATTCACAGTGTATAGTATTATTTATATAGAGGACACATTGTATAGTAATATATATATATATATATATATATATATATATATATATATATATATATATATAATACACAGTATATAGTATTATTTATAAAGAATACACAGTGTATAGTATTATTTATATAGAATACACAGTGTATAGTATTATTTATATAGAGAACACAGTGTATAGTATTATTTATACAGAATACACAGTGTATAGTATTATTTATATAGAATACACAGTGCATTCTACATAAATAATTGTATATACACAGTGTATAGTATTATTTATATTGAATACACAGTGTATAGTATTATTTATATAGAATACACAGTGTATAGTATTATTTATATAGAATACACAGTGTATAGTATTATTTATATAGAGAACACAGTGTATAGAATTATTTATATAGAATTCTAAGTGTATAGTATTATTTATATAGAATACACAGTGTATAGTATTATTTATTTTGAATACACAGTGCATAGTATTATTTATATTGAATACACAGTGCATAGTATTATTTATATTGAATACACAGTGCATAGTATTATTTATATAGAGAAAATAGTGTATAGTATTATTTATATAGAATACACAGTGTATAGTAATATTTATATAGAATACAGTGTATAGTATTATTTATATAGAGACCACAGTGTATAGAATTATTTATATAGAATACACAGTGTATAGCATTATTTATATAGAATACACAGTGTATATAAAATTATTTATGTAGAATACACAGTGTATAGTATTATTTATTAGAGAACACAGTGTATAGTATTATTTTTATTGAATACACAGTGTATAGTATTATTTATATAGAATACACAGTGTATAGTATTATTTATATAGAATTCACAGTGTATAGTATTATTTATATAGAGAACACAGTGTATTGAATTATTAATAAAGAATACACAGTGTATAGTATTATTTATATAGAATACACAGTGTATAGTATTATTTATATTTAGAACACAGTGTATAGTATTATTTATATAGAATACACAGTGTATAGTATTATTTATATAGAGACCACAGTGTATAGACTTATTTATTTAGAATACACAGTGTATAGCATTATTTATATAGAATACACAGTGTATATAAAATTATTTATGTAGAATACACAGTGTATAGTATTATTTAAATAGAGAACACAGTGTATAGTATTATTTTTATTGAATACACAGTGTATAGTATAATTTATATAGAATACACAGTGTATTGTACATAAATAATTGTATATACACAGTGTATAGTATTATTTATATTGAATACACAGTATATAATATTATTTATATAGAATACACAGTGTATAGTATTATTTATATATAATACACAGTGTATAGTATTATTTATATAGAATTCACAGTGTATAGTATTATTTATATAGAATACACAGTGTATAGTATTATTTATATAGATTACACAGTGTATAGTATTATTTATATAGAATACACAGTGTATAGTATTATTTATATAGCATACACAGTGTATAGTATTATTTATATAGAATACACAGTGTATAGTATTATTTATATAGAATACACAGTGTATAGTATTATTTATATAGAATATACAGTGTATAGTATTATTTATATAGAGAACACAGTGTATAGAATTATTTATATAGAATACACAGTGTATAGTATTATTTATATAGAGAACACAGTGTGTAGAATTATTTATACAGAATACACAGTGTATAGTATTATTTATATAGAATACACAGTGCATTCTACATAAATAATTGTATATACACAGTGTATAGTATTATTTATATTGAATACACAGTGTATAGTATTATTTATATAGAATACACAGTGTATAGTATTATTTATGTAGAATACACAGTGTATAGTATTATTTATATAGAGAACACAGTGTATAGAATTATTTATATAGAATTCTAAGTGTATAGTATTATTTATATAGAATACA
Source organism: Leptodactylus fuscus (assembly GCF_031893055.1). Classification (NCBI taxonomy): domain Eukaryota; kingdom Metazoa; phylum Chordata; class Amphibia; order Anura; family Leptodactylidae; genus Leptodactylus; species Leptodactylus fuscus. The sequence continues at coordinate 164,472 of NW_027440203.1, forward strand.
CAGTGTATAGTATTATTTATATTGAATACACAGTGCATAGTATTATTTATATTGAATACACAGTGCATAGTATTATTTATATAGAGAAAATAGTGTATAGTATTATTTATATAGAATACACAGTGTATAGTATTATTTATATAGAATACACAGTGTATAGTATTATTTATATAGAGACCACAGTGTATAGAATCATTTATATAGAATACACAGTGTATAGCATTATTTATATAGAATACACAGTGTATATAAAATTATTTATGTAGAATACACAGTGTATAGTATTATTTATATAGAGAACACAGTGTGTTGAATTATTAATAAAGAATACACAGTGTATAGTATTATTTATATAGAATACACAGTGTATAGTATTATTTATATAGAATTCACAGTGTATAGTATTATTTATATAGAGGACACATTGTATAGTAATATATATATATATATATATATATATATATATATAATACACAGTATATAGTATTATTTATAAAGAATACACAGTGTATAGTATTATTTATATAGAATACACAGTGTATAGTATTATTTATATAGAGAACACAGTGTATAGTATTATTTATATAGAATGCACAGTGTATAGTATTATTTATACAGAATACACAGTGTATAGTATTATTTATATAGAATACACAGTGCATTCTACATAAATAATTGTATATACACAGTGTATAGTATTATTTATATTGAATACACAGTGTATAGTATTATTTATATAGAATACACAGTGTATAGTATTATTTATATAGAATACACAGTGTATAGTATTATTTATATAGAGAACACAGTGTATAGAATTATCTATATAGAATTCTAAGTGTATAGTATTATTTATATAGAATACACAGTGTATAGTATTATTTATTTTGAATACACAGTGCATAGTATTATTTATATTGAATACACAGTGCATAGTATTATTTATATTGAATACACAGTGCATAGTATTATTTATATAGAGAAAATAGTGTATAGTATTATTTATATAGAATACACAGTGTATAGTAATATTTATATAGAATACAGTGTATAGTATTATTTATATAGAGACCACAGTGTATAGAATTATTTATATAGAATACACAGTGTATAGTATTATTTATATAGAATTCACAGTGTATAGTATTATTTATATAGAGAACACAGTGTATTGAATTATTAATAAAGAATACACAGTGTATAGTATTATTTATATAGAATACACAGTGTATAGTATTATTTATATTTAGAACACAGTGTATAGTATTATTTATATAGAATACACAGTGTATAGTATTATTTATATAGAGACCACAGTGTATAGACTTATTTATTTAGAATACACAGTGTATAGCATTATTTATATAGAATACACAGTGTATATAAAATTATTTATGTAGAATACACAGTGTATAGTATTATTTAAATAGAGAACACAGTGTATAGTATTATTTTTATTGAATACACAGTGTATAGTATAATTTATATAGAATACACAGTGTATTGTACATAAATAATTGTATATACACAGTGTATAGTATTATTTATATTGAATACACAGTATATAATATTATTTATATAGAATACACAGTGTATAGTATTATTTATATATAATACACAGTGTATAGTATTATTTATATAGAATTCACAGTGTATAGTATTATTTATATAGAATACACAGTGTATAGTATTATTTATATAGATTACACAGTGTATAGTATTATTTATATAGAATACACAGTGTATAGTATTATTTATATAGAATACACAGTGTATAGTATTATTTATATAGAATACACAGTGTATAGTATTATTTATATAGAATACACAGTGTATAGTATTATTTATATAGAATATACAGTGTATAGTATTATTTATATAGAGAACACAGTGTATAGAATTATTTATATAGAATACACAGTGTATAGTATTATTTATATAGAGAACACAGTGTGTAGAATTATTTATATAGAATACGCAGTGTATAGTATTATTTATATTTAGAACACAGTGTATAGTATTATTTATATAGAATACACAGTGTATAGTATTATTTATATAGAATACACAGTGTATAGTATTATTTATATTTAGAACACAGTGTGTAGAATTATTTATATAGAATACGCAGTGTATAGTATTATTTATATTTAGAACACAGTGTATAGTATTATTTATATAGAATACACAGTGTATAGTGTTATTTATATAGAATACACAGTGTATAGTATTATTTATATTTAGAACACAGTGTATAGTATTATTTATATTTAGAACACAGTGTATAGTATCATTTATATTTAGAACACAGTGTATAGTATTATTTATATAGATTACACAGTGTATAGTATTATTTATATACAGAACAAAGTGTATAGTATTAGTTATATTGAATACACAGTGTATAGTATTATTTATATAGATAACACAGTGTATAGAATTATTTATATAGAATACACAGTGTATAGTATTATTTATATTAAATACAAAGTGTATAGTATTATTTATATAGAATACACAGTGTATAGTATTATTTATATAGAATACACAGTGTATAATATTATTTCTATAGAATAGACAGTGTATAGTATTTTTTATATCATACACATTGTATAGTATAAATTATATAGAGAACACAGTGTATAATATTATTTATATAGAATACACAGTGTATAGTATTATTTATATAGAATAAACAGTGTATAGTATTATTTATATAGAGAACACAGTGTATAGAATTATTTATATAGAATACACAGTGTATAGTATTATTTATATAGAGAACAAAGTGTATAGTATTATTTATATTTTATACACAGTGTATAGTATTATTTATATAGAATAGACAGTGTATAGTATTATTTATATAGAATACACAGTGTATAGTATTATTTATATAGAGAACACAGTTTATAGTATTATTTATATTGAATACACAGTGTATAGTATTATTAATATTTAGAACACAGTGTATAGTATTATTTATATAGAATACACAGTGTATAGTATTATTTATATAGAATACACAGTGTATAATATTATTTATATAGAATACACAGTGTATAGTATTATTTATATAGAGAACGCAGTGTATAGTAATATTTATATTGAATACACAGTGTATAGTATTATTTATATTTAGAACACAGTGTATAGTATTATTTATATAGAATGCAGTGTTTAGTATTATTTATATAGAATACATAGTGTATAGTATTATTTATATAGAATACAGTGTTTAGTATTATTTATATAGAATACACAGTGTATAGAATTATTTATATAGAATACACAGTGTATAGTATTATTTATATAGATAACACAGTGTATAGAATGATTTATATAGAATACAAAGTGTATAGTATTATTTTTATTGAATACACAGTTTATAGTATTATTTATATAGAGAACACAGTGTATAATATTATTAATATATAATACACAGTGTATAGTATTATTTATATTTAGAACACAGTGTATAGTATTATTTATATAGAATACACAGTGTATAGTATTATTTATATTTAGAACACAGTGTATAGTATTATCTATATAGAGAACACCGTTTATAGTATTATTTATATAGAATACACAGTGTATAGTATTATTTATAAAGAGAACACAGTGTATAGTATTATTTATATATAGACCACAGTGTATAGAATTATTTATATTTAGAACACAGTGTATAGTATTATTTATATAGATTACACAGTGTATAGTATTAATTATATAGAATTATTTTTATTGAATACACAGTGTATAGTATTATTTATATAGAATACACAGTGTATAGTATTATTTATATAGAATTGACAGTGTATAGTATTATTTATATTGAATACACAGTGTATAGTATTATTTATATTGAATACACAGTGTATAGTATTATTTATATAGATAACACAGTGTATAGAATGATTTATATAGAATACACAGTGTATAGTATTATTTATATTGAATACACAGTTTATAGTATTATTTATATAGAGAACACAGTGTATAATATTATTAATATAGAATACACAGTGTATAGTATTATTTATATTTAGAACACAGTGTATAGTATTATTTATATAGATTACACAGTGTATAGTATTAATTATATAGAATACACAGTGCATAGTAATATTTATATAGAATACACAGTGTATAGTATTATTTAAATAGAGAACACAGTGTATAGTATTATTTATATTGAATACACAGTGTATAGTATTATTTATATTTAGAACACAGTGTATAGTATTATTTATATAGATTACACAGTGTATAGTATTAATTATATAGAATACACAGTGTTTAGTAATATTTATAGAGAATACACAGTGTATAGTATTATTTATATAGAATACACAGTGTATAGTATTATTTATATAAATACACAGTGTATAGTATTATGTATATTGAATACACAGTGTATAGTATTATTTATATAGAGAACACAGTGTATAGTATTATTTATATACAATACGCAGTGGATAGTACTATTTTTATAGAATACACAGTGTATAGTATTATTTATATTTAGAACACAGTGTATAGTATTATTTATATAGATTACACAGTGTATAGTATTAATTATATAGAATACACAGTGTATAGTAATATTTATATAAAATACACAGTGTATAGTATTATTTATATAAAATACACAGTGTATATACAATTATTTATGTAGAATACACAGTGTATAGTATTATTTAAATAGAGAACACAGTGTATAGTATGATTTTTATTGAATTCACAGTGTATAGTATTTTTTATATAGAAAACACTGTGTATAGTATTATTTATATTGAATACACAGTGTATAGTATTATTTATATAGAATACACAGTGTATAGTATTATTTATATAGAATTCACAGTGTATAGTATTATTTATATAGAGAACACAGTGTATAGTATTATTTATATAAAATACACAGTGTATATACAATTATTTATGTAGAATACACAGTGTATAGTATTATTTAAATAGAGAACACAGTGTATAGTATTATTTATATAGAGGACACATTGTATAGTAATATGTATATAGAATACAAAGTGTATAGTATTATTTATAAAGAATACACAGTGTATAGTATTATTTATATAGAATAGACAGTGTATAGTATTATTTATATAGAATACACAGTGTATAGTATTATTTATATAGAATAGACAGTGTATAGTATTATTTATATAGAATACACAGTGTATAGTATTATTTATATAGAGAACACAGTGTATAGTATTATTTATATAAAATACACAGTATATAGTATTATTTATGTAGAATACACAGTGTATAGTATTATTTAAATAGAGAACACAGTGTATAGTATTATTTATATAGAGGACACATTGTATAGTAATATATATATATATATATATATATATATATATAGAATACACAGTGTATAGTATTATTTATATACAGAACAAAGTGTATAGTATTAGTTATATTGAATACACAGTGTATAGTATTATTTATATAGATAACACAGTGTATAGAATTATTTATATAGAATACACAGTGTATAGTATTATTTATATTAAATACAAAGTGTATAGTATTATTTATATAGAATACACAGTGTATAGTATTATTTATATAGAATACACAGTGTATAATATTATTTCTATAGAATAGACAGTGTATAGTATTTTTTATATCATACACAGTGTATAGTATAAATTATATAGAGAACACAGTGTATAATATTATTTATATAGAATACACAGTGTATAGTAGTATTTATATAGAATAAACAGTGTATAGTATTATTTATATAGAGAACACAGTGTATAGAATTATTTATATAGAATACACAGTGTATAGTATTATTTATATAGAGAACAAAGTGTATAGTATTATTTATATTGTATACACAGTGTATAGTATTATTTATATAGAATAGACAGTGTATAGTATTATTTATATAGAATACACAGTGTATAGTATTATTTATATAGAGAACACAGTTTATAGTATTATTTATATTGAATACACAGTGTATAGTATTATTAATATTTAGAACACAGTGTATAGTATTATTTATATAGAATACACAGTGTATAGTATTATTTATATAGAATACACAGTGTATAATATTATTTATATAGAATACACAGTGTATAGTATTATTTATATAGAGAACGCAGTGTATAGTATTATTTATATTGAATACACAGTGTATAGTATTATTTATATTTAGAACACAGTGTATAGTATTATTTATATAGAATGCAGTGTTTAGTATTATTTATATAGAATACATAGTGTATAGTATTATTTATATAGAATACAGTGTTTAGTATTATTTATATAGAATACACAGTGTATAGAATTATTTATATAGAATACACAGTGTATAGTATTATTTATATAGATAACACAGTGTATAGAATGATTTATATAGAATACAAAGTGTATAGTATTATTTTTATTGAATACACAGTTTATAGTATTATTTATATAGAGAGCACAGTGTATAATATTATTAATATATAATACACAGTGTATAGTATTATTTATATTTAGAACACAGTGTATAGTATTATTTATATAGAATACACAGTGTATAGTATTATTTATAAAGAGAACACAGTGTATAGTATTATCTATATAGAGAACACCGTTTATAGTATTATTTATATAGAATACACAGTGTATAGTATTATTTATAAAGAGAACACAGTGTATAGTATTATTTATATATAGACCACAGTGTATAGAATTATTTATATTTAGAACACAGTGTATAGTATTATTTATATAGATTACACAGTGTATAGTATTAATTATATAGAATTATTTTTATTGAATACACAGTGTATAGTATTATTTATATAGAATACACAGTGTATAGTATTATTTATATAGAATTGACAGTGTATAGTATTATTTATATAGAGAACACAGTGTATAGTATTATTTATATTGAATACACAGTGTATAGTATTATTTATATTGAATACACAGTGTATAGTATTATTTATATAGATAACACAGTGTATAGAATGATTTATATAGAATACACAGTGTATAGTATTATTTATATTGAATACACAGTTTATAGTATTATTTTTATAGAGAACACAGTGTATAATATTATTAATATAGAATACACAGTGTATAGTATTATTTATATTTAGAACACAGTGTATAGTATTATTTATATAGATTACAAAGTGTATAGTATTAATTATATAGAATACACAGTGCATAGTAAAATTTATATAGAATACACAGTGTATAGTATTATTTAAATAGAGAACACAGTGTATAGTATTATTTATATTGAATACACAGTGTATAGTATTATTTATATTTAGAACACAGTGTATAGTATTATTTATATAGATTACACAGTGTATAGTATTAATTATATAGAATACACAGTGTTTAGTAATATTTATAGAGAATACACAGTGTATAGTATTATTTATATAGAATACACAGTGTATAGTATTATTTATATAAATACACAGTGTATAGTATTATGTATATTGAATACACAGTGTGTAGTATTATTTATATAGAGAACACAGTGTATAGTATTATTTATATACAATACGCAGTGGATAGTACTATTTTTATAGAATACACAGTGTATAGTATTATTTATATTTAGAACACAGTGTATAGTATTATTTATATGGATTACACAGTGTATAGTATTAATTATATAGAATACACAGTGTATAGTAATATTTATATAAAATACACAGTGTATAGTATTATTTATATAAAATACACAGTGTATATACAATTATTTATGTAGAATACACAGTGTATAGTATTATTTAAATAGAGAACACAGTGTATAGTATGATTTTTATTGAATTCACAGTGTATAGTATTTTTTATATAGAAAACACTGTGTATAGTATTATTTATATTGAATACACAGTGTATAGTATTATTTATATAGAATACACAGTGTATAATATTATTAATATAGAATAGACAGTGTATAGTATTAATTATATTGAATACACAGTGTATAGTATTATTTATATTTAGAACACAGTGTATAGTATTATTTATATAGAATACACAGTGTATAGTATTATTTATATAGAATACACAGTGTATAGTATTATTTATATAGAATTCACAGTGTATAGTATTATTTATATAGAGAACACAGTGTATAGTATTATTTATATAAAATACACAGTGTATATACAATTATTTATGTAGAATACACAGTGTATAGTATTATTTAAATAGAGAACACAGTGTATAGTATTATTTATATAGAGGACACATTGTATAGTAATATGTATATAGAATACAAAGTGTATAGTATTATTTATAAAGAATACACAGTGTATAGTATTATTTATATAGAATAGACAGTGTATAGTATTATTTATATAGAATACACAGTGTATAGTATTATTTATATAGAATAGACAGTGTATAGTATTATTTATATAGAATACACAGTGTATAGTATTATTTATATAGAGAACACAGTGTATAGTATTATTTATATAAAATACACAGTATATAGTATTATTTATGTAGAATACACAGTGTATAGTATTATTTAAATAGAGAACACAGTGTATAGTATTATTTATATAGAGGACACATTGTATAGTAATATATATATATATATATATATATATATATATATATATATATATATATAGAATACACAGTGTATAGTATTATTTATAAAGAATACACAGTGTATAGTATTATTTATATAGAATACACAGTGTATAGTATTATTTATATAGAGAACACAGTGTATAGTATTATTTATATAGAATACACAGTGTATAGTATTATTTATATAGAGAACACAGTGTATAGTATTATTTATACAGAATACACAGTGTATAGTATTATTTATATAGAATACACAGTGCATTCTACATAAATAATTGTATATACACAGTGTATAGTATTATTTATATTGAATACACAGTGTATAGTATTATTTATATAGAATACACAGTGTATAGTATTATTTATGTAGAATACACAGTGTATAGTATTATTTATATAGAGAACACAGTGTATAGAATTATTTATATAGAATTCTAAGTGTGTAGTATTATTTATATAGAATACACAGTGTATAGTATTATTTATATTGAATACACAGTGCATAGTATTATTTATATTGAATACACAGTGCATAGTATTATTTATATAGAGAAAATAGTGTATAGTATTATTTATATAGAATACACAGTGTATAGTATTTATATAGAATACACAGTGTATAGTATTATTTATATAGAGACCACAGTGTATAGAATTATTTATATAGAATACACAGTGTATAGCATTATTTATATAGAATACACAGTGTATATAAAATTATTTATGTAGAATACACAGTGTATAGTATTATTTTTATTGAATACACAGTGTATAGTATTATTTATATAGAATACACAGTGTATAGTATTATTTATATAGAATTCACAGTGTATAGTATTATTTATATAGAGAACACAGTGTATTGAATTATTAATAAAGAATACACAGTGTATAGTATTATTTATATAGAATACACAGTGTATAGTATTATTTATATAGAATTCACAGTGTATAGTATTATTTATATGGAGGACACATTGTATAGTAATATATATATATATATATATATATATATATATATATATATATATATATATATATATATATATATATATATAATACACAGTGTATAGTATTATTTATAAAGAATACACAGTGTATAGTATTATTTATATAGAATACACAGTGTATAGTATTATTTATATAGAGAACACAGTGTATAGTATTATTTATATAGAATACAAAGTGTATAGTATTATTTTTATTGAATACACAGTTTATAGTATTATTTATATAGAGAACACAGTGTATAATATTATTAATATATAATACACAGTGTATAGTATTATTTATATTTAGAACACAGTGTATAGTATTATTTATATAGAATACACAGTGTATAGTATTATTTATATTTAGAACACAGTGTATAGTATTATCTATATAGAGAACACCGTTTATAGTATTATTTATATAGAATACACAGTGTATAGTATTATTTATAAAGAGAACACAGTGTATAGTATTATTTATATATAGACCACAGTGTATAGAATTATTTATATTTAGAACACAGTGTATAGTATTATTTATATAGATTACACAGTGTATAGTATTAATTATATAGAATTATTTTTATTGAATACACAGTGTATAGTATTATTTATATAGAATACACAGTGTATAGTATTATTTATATAGAATTGACAGTGTATAGTATTATTTATATAGAGAACACAGTGTATAGTATTATTTATATTAAATACACAGTGTATAGTATTATTTATATTGAATACACAGTGTATAGTATTATTTATATAGATAACACAGTGTATAGAATGATTTATATAGAATACACAGTGTATAGTATTATTTATATTGAATACACAGTTTATAGTATTATTTATATAGAGAACACAGTGTATAATATTATTAATATAGAATACACAGTGTATAGTATTATTTATATTTAGAACACAGTGTATAGTATTATTTATATAGATTACAAAGTGTATAGTATTAATTATATAGAATACACAGTGCATAGTAAAATTTATATAGAATACACAGTGTATAGTATTATTTAAATAGAGAACACAGTGTATAGTATTATTTATATTGAATACACAGTGTATAGTATTATTTATATTTAGAACACAGTGTATAGTATTATTTATATAGATTACACAGTGTATAGTATTAATTATATAGAATACACAGTGTTTAGTAATATTTATAGAGAATACACAGTGTATAGTATTATTTATATAGAATACACAGTGTATAGTATTATTTATATAAATACACAGTGTATAGTATTATGTATATTGAATACACAGTGTGTAGTATTATTTATATAGAGAACACAGTGTATAGTATTATTTATATACAATACGCAGTGGATAGTACTATTTTTATAGAATACACAGTGTATAGTATTATTTATATTTAGAACACAGTGTATAGTATTATTTATATGGATTACACAGTGTATAGTATTAATTATATAGAATACACAGTGTATAGTAATATTTATATAAAATACACAGTGTATAGTATTATTTATATAAAATACACAGTGTATATACAATTATTTATGTAGAATACACAGTGTATAGTATTATTTAAATAGAGAACACAGTGTATAGTATGATTTTTATTGAATTCACAGTGTATAGTATTTTTTATATAGAAAACACTGTGTATAGTATTATTTATATTGAATACACAGTGTATAGTATTATTTATATAGAATACACAGTGTATAATATTATTAATATAGAATAGACAGTGTATAGTATTAATTATATTGAATACACAGTGTATAGTATTATTTATATTTAGAACACAGTGTATAGTATTATTTATATAGAATACACAGTGTATAGTATTATTTATATAGAATACACAGTGTATAGTATTATTTATATAGAATTCACAGTGTATAGTATTATTTATATAGAGAACACAGTGTATAGTATTATTTATATAAAATACACAGTGTATATACAATTATTTATGTAGAATACACAGTGTATAGTATTATTTAAATAGAGAACACAGTGTATAGTATTATTTATATAGAGGACACATTGTATAGTAATATGTATATAGAATACAAAGTGTATAGTATTATTTATAAAGAATACACAGTGTATAGTATTATTTATATAGAATAGACAGTGTATAGTATTATTTATATAGAATACACAGTGTATAGTATTATTTATATAGAATAGACAGTGTATAGTATTATTTATATAGAATACACAGTGTATAGTATTATTTATATAGAGAACACAGTGTATAGTATTATTTATATAAAATACACAGTATATAGTATTATTTATGTAGAATACACAGTGTATAGTATTATTTAAATAGAGAACACAGTGTATAGTATTATTTATATAGAGGACACATTGTATAGTAATATATATATATATATATATATATATATATATATATATATATATATATATAGAATACACAGTGTATAGTATTATTTATAAAGAATACACAGTGTATAGTATTATTTATATAGAATACACAGTGTATAGTATTATTTATATAGAGAACACAGTGTATAGTATTATTTATATAGAATACACAGTGTATAGTATTATTTATATAGAGAACACAGTGTATAGTATTATTTATACAGAATACACAGTGTATAGTATTATTTATATAGAATACACAGTGCATTCTACATAAATAATTGTATATACACAGTGTATAGTATTATTTATATTGAATACACAGTGTATAGTATTATTTATATAGAATACACAGTGTATAGTATTATTTATGTAGAATACACAGTGTATAGTATTATTTATATAGAGAACACAGTGTATAGAATTATTTATATAGAATTCTAAGTGTGTAGTATTATTTATATAGAATACACAGTGTATAGTATTATTTATATTGAATACACAGTGCATAGTATTATTTATATTGAATACACAGTGCATAGTATTATTTATATAGAGAAAATAGTGTATAGTATTATTTATATAGAATACACAGTGTATAGTATTTATATAGAATACACAGTGTATAGTATTATTTATATAGAGACCACAGTGTATAGAATTATTTATATAGAATACACAGTGTATAGCATTATTTATATAGAATACACAGTGTATATAAAATTATTTATGTAGAATACACAGTGTATAGTATTATTTTTATTGAATACACAGTGTATAGTATTATTTATATAGAATACACAGTGTATAGTATTATTTATATAGAATTCACAGTGTATAGTATTATTTATATGGAGGACACATTGTATAGTAATATATATATATATATATATATATATATATATATATATATATAGAATACACAGTGTATAGTATTATTTATAAAGAATACACAGTGTATAGTATTATTTATATAGAATACACAGTGTATAGTATTATTTATATAGAGAACACAGTGTATAGTATTATTTATATAGAATACACAGTGTATAGTATTATTTATACAGAATACACAGTGTATAGTATTATTTATATAGAATACACAGTGCATTCTACATAAATAATTGTATATACACAGTGTATAGTATTATTTATACTGAATACACAGTGTATAGTATTATTTATATAGAATACACAGTGTATAGTATTATTTATATAGAATACACAGTGTATAGTATTATTTATATAGAGAACACAGTGTATAGAATTATTTATATAGAATTCTAAGTGTATAGTATTATTTATATAGAATACACAGTGTATAGTATTATTTATATTGAATACACAGTGCATAGTATTATTTATATAGAGAAAATAGTGTATAGTATTATTTATATAGAATACACAGTGTATAGTATTATTTATATAGAATACAGTGTATAGTATTATTTATATAGAGACCACAGTGTATAGAATTATTTATATAGAATACACAGTGTATAGCATTATTTATATAGAATACACAGTGTATATAAAATTATTTATGTAGAATACACAGTGTATAGTATTATTTAATTAGAGAACACAGTGTATAGTATTATTTTTATTGAATACACAGTGTATAGTATTATTTATATAGAATACACAGTGTATAGTATTATTTATATAGAATTCGCAGTGTATAGTATTATTTATATAGAGAACACAGTGTATTGAATTATTAATAAAGAATACACAGTGTATAGTATTATTTATATAGAATACACAGTGTATAGTATTATTTATATTTAGAACACAGTGTATAGTATTATTTATATAGAATACACAGTGTATAGTATTATTTATATAGAGACCACAGTGTATAGAATTATTTATTTAGAATACACAGTGTATAGCATTATTTATATAGAATACACAGTGTATATAAAATTATTTATGTAGAATACACAGTGTATAGTATTATTTAAATAGAGAACACAGTGTATAGTATTATTTTTATTGAATACACAGTGTATAGTATTATTTATATAGAATACACAGTGTATAGTATTATTTATATAGAATACACAGTGTATAGTATTATTAATATTGAATACACAGTGTATAGTATTATTTCTATAGAATAGACAGTGTATAGTATTTTTTTTATATCATACAAAGTGTATAGTATAAATTATAGAGAACACAGTGAATAATATTATTTATATAGCATACACAGTGTATAGTATTATTTATATAGAATACACAGTGTATAGTATCATTTATATAGAAAACACGGTGTATAGAATTATTTATAAAGAATACACAGTGTATAGTATTATTTATATAGAGAACACAGTGTGTAGAATTATTTATATAGAATACGCAGTGTATAGTATTATTTATATTTAGAACACAGTGTATAGTATTATTTATATAGAATACACAGTGTATAGTATTTATATAGAATACACAGTGTATAGTATTATTTATATTTAGAACACAGTGTATAGTATTATTTATATTTAGAGCACAATGTATAGTATCATTTATATTTAGAACACAGTATATAATATTATTTATATAGATTACACAGTGTATAGTATTATTTATATACAGAACAAAGTGTATAGTATTAGTTATATTGAATACACAGTGTATAGTATTATTTATATTGAATACAAAGTGTATAGTATTATTTATATAGAATACACAGTGTATAGTATTATTTATATAGAATACACGGTGTATAGTATTATTAATATTTAGAACACAGTGTATAGTATTATTTATATAGAATACACAGTGTATAGTATTATTTATATAGAATACACAGTGTATAGTATTATTTATATAGAATTCACAGTGTATAGTATTATTTATATAGAGAACGCAGTGTATAGTATTATTTATATTGAATACACAGTGTATAGTATTATTTATATTTAGAACACAGTGTATAGTATTATTTATATAGAATACAGTGTTTAGTATTATTTATATAGAATACATAGTGTAAAGTATTATTTATATAGAATACACAGTGTATAGAATTATTTATATAGAATACACAGTGTATAGTATTAATTATATAGATAACACAGTGTATAGAATGATTTATATAGAATACAAAGTGTATAGTATTATTTTTATTGAATACACAGTGTATAGTATTATTTATATAGAGAACACAGTGTATAATATCATTAATATATAATACACAGTGTATAGTATTATTTATATTTAGAACACAGTGTATAGTATTATTTATATAGAATACACAGTGTATAGTATTATTTATATTTAGAACACAGTGTATAGTATTATTTATATAGATTACACAGTGTATAGTATTAATTATATAGAATACACAGTGCATAGTAATATTTATATAGAATACACAGTGTATAGTATTATTTAAATAGAGAACACAGTGTATAGTATTATTTTTATTGAATTCACAGTGTATAGTATTATTTATATAGAATACACAGTGTATAGTATTATTTATATTGAATACACAGTGTATAGTATTATTTATATTTAGAACACAGTGTATAGTATTATTTATATAGATTACACAGTGTATAGTATTAATTATATAGAATACACAGTGTTTAGTAATATTTATAGAGAATACACAGTGTATAGTATTATTTATATAGAATACACAGTGTATAGTATTATTTATATAAATACACAGTGTATAGTATTATGTATATTGTATACACAGTGTATAGTATTATTTATATAGAGAACACAGTGTATAGTATTATTTATATACAATACGCAGTGGATAGTACTATTTTTATAGAATACACAGTGTATAGTATTATTTATATTTAGAACACAGTGTATAGTATTATTTATATAGATTACACAGTGTATAGTATTATTTATATAAAATACACAGTGTATATACAATTATTTATGTAGAATACACAGTGTATAGTATTATTTAAATAGAGAACACAGTGTATAGTATTATTTATATAGAATACACAGTGTATAGTATTATTTATATAGAGAACACAGTGTATAGAATTATTTATATAGAATTCTAAGTGTATAGTATTATTTATATAGAATACACAGTGTATAGTATTATTTATATTGAATACACAGTGCATAGTATTATTTATATAGAGAAAATAGTGTATAGTATTATTTATATAGAATACACAGTGTCTAGTATTATTTATATAGAATACAGTGTATAGTATTATTTATATAGAGACCACAGTGTATAGAATTATTTATATAGAATACACAGTGTATAGCATTATTTATATAGAATACACAGTGTATATAAAATTATTTATGTAGAATACACAGTGTATAGTATTATTTAATTAGAGAACACAGTGTATGGTATTATTTTTATTGAATACACAGTGTATAGTATTATTTATATAGAATACACAGTGTATAGTATTATTTATATAGAATTCGCAGTGTATAGTATTATTTATATAGAGAACACAGTGTATTGAATTATTAATAAAGAATACACAGTGTATAGTATTATTTATATAGAATACACAGTGTATAGTATTATTTATATTTAGAACACAGTGTATAGTATTATTTATATAGAATACACAGTGTATAGTATTATTTATATAGAGACCACAGTGTATAGAATTATTTATTTAGAATACACAGTGTATAGCATTATTTATATAGAATACACAGTGTATATAAAATTATTTATGTAGAATACACAGTGTATAGTATTATTTAAATAGAGAACACAGTGTATAGTATTATTTTTATTGAATACACAGTGTATAGTATTATTTATATAGAATACACAGTGTATAGTATTATTTATATAGAATACACAGTGTATAGTATTATTTATATAGAATACACAGTGTATAGTATTATTTATATAGAATACACAGTGTATAGTATTATTTATATTGAATACACAGTGTATAGTATTATTTCTATAGAATAGACAGTGTATAGTATTTTTTTTTATATCATACAAAGTGTATAGTATAAATTATAGAGAACACAGTGTATAATATTATTTATATAGCATACACAGTGTATAGTATTATTTATATAGAATACACAGTGTATAGTATTATTTATATAGAGAACACGGTGTATAGAATTATTTATAAAGAATACACAGTGTATAGTATTATTTATATAGAGAAAACAGTATGTAGAATTATTTATATAGAATACGCAGTGTATAGTATTATTTATATTTAGAACACAGTGTATAGTATTATTTATATAGAATACACAGTGTATAGTATTTATATAGAATACACAGTGTATAGTATTATTTATATTTAGAACACAGTGTATAGTATTATTTATATTTAGAACACAATGTATAGTATCATTTATATTTAGAACACAATATATAATATTATTTATATAGATTACACAGTGTATAGTATTATTTATATACAGAACAAAGTGTATAGTATTAGTTATATTGAATACACAGTGTATAGTATTATTTATATAGATAACACAGTGTATAGAATTATTTATATAGAATACACAGTGTATAGTATTATTTATATTGAATACAAAGTGTATAGTATTATTTATATAGAGAACACAGTGTATAGAATTATTAATATAGAATACACAGTGTATAGTATTATTTATATAGAATACACAGTGTATAGTATTATTAATATTTAGAACACAGTGTATAGTATTATTTATATAGAATACACAGTGTATAGTATTATTTATATAGAATACACAGTGTATAGTATTATTTATATAGAATTCACAGTGTATAGTATTATTTATATAGAGAACGCAGTGTATAGTATTATTTATATTGAATACACAGTGTATAGTATTATTTATATTTAGAACACAGTGTATAGTATTATTTATATAGAATACAGTGTTTAGTATTATTTATATAGAATACATAGTGTATAGTATTATTTATATAGAATACACAGTGTATAGAATTATTTATATAGAATACACAGTGTATAGTATTAATTATATAGATAACACAGTGTATAGAATGATTTATATAGAATACAAAGTGTATAGTATTATTTTTATTGAATACACAGTGTATAGTATTATTTATATAGAGAACACAGTGTATAATATCATTAATATAGAATACACAGTGTATAGTATTATTTATATTTAGAACACAGTGTATAGTATTATTTATATAGAATACACAGTGTATAGTATTATTTATATAGAATGCACAGTGTATAGTAATATTTATATAGAATTCACAGTGTATAGTATTATTTATATAGAGAACACAGTGTATAGAATTATGTATACAGAATACACAGTGTATAGTATTATTTATATAGAATACACAGTGTATAGTATTATTTATATTTAGAACACAGTCTATAGTATTATCTATATAGAGAAAACCGTTTATAGTATTATTTATATAGAATACACAGTGTATAGTATTATTTATATAAAATACACAGTGTATATACAATTAATTATGTAGAATACACAGTGTATAGTATTATTTATATAGAATACACAGTGTATAGTATTATTTATATAGAATACACAATGTATAGTATTATTTATATAGAATACACAGTGTATAGTATTATTTATATTGAATACACAGTGTATAGTATTATTTATATAGAATACACAGTGTATAGTATTATTTATATAAATACACAGTGTATAGTATTATGTATATTGAATACACAGTGTATAGTATTATTTATAAAGAGAAAACAGTGTATAGTATTATTTATATAGAGACCACAGTGTATAGAATTATTTATATTTAGAACACAGTGTATAGTATTATTTATATAGAGAACACGGTGTATAGTATTATTTATATTGAATACACAGTGTATAGTATTATTTATATTGAATACACAGTGTATAGTATTATTTATATAGATAACACAGTGTATAGAATGATTTATATAGAATACACAGTGTATAGTATTATTTATATTGAATACACAGTCTATAGTATTATTTATATAGAGAACACAGTGTATAATATTATTAATATAGAATACACAGTGTATAGTATTATTTATATTTAGAACACAGTGTATAGTATTATTTATATAGATTACACAGTGTATAGTATTAATTATATAGAATACACAGTGTATAGTAATATTTATATAGAATACACAGTGTATAGTATTATTTATATAAAATACACAGTGTATATACAATTATTTATGTAGAATACACAGTGTATAGTATTATTTAAATAGAGAACACAGTGTATAGTATTATTTTTATTGAATTCACAGTGTATAGTATTATTTATACAGAATACACAGTGTATAGTATTATTTATATAAATACACAGTGTATAGTATTATGTATATTGAATACACAGTGTATAGTATTATTTATATAGAGAACACAGTGTATAGTATTATTTATATACAATACGCAGTGGATAGTACTATTTTTATAGAATACACAGTGTATAGTATTATTTATATTTAGAACACAGTGTATAGTATTATTTATATAGATTACACAGTGTATAGTATTAATTATATAGAATACACAGTGTATAGTAATATTTATGTAAAATACACAGTGTATAGTATTATTTATATAAAATACACAGTGTATATACAATTATTTATGTAGAATACACAGTGTATAGTATTATTTAAATAGAGAACACAGTGTATAGTATTATTTTTATTGAATTTACAGTGTATAGTATTTTTTATATAGAATACACTGTGTATAGTATTATTTATATTGAATACACAGTGTATAGTATTATTTATATAGAATACACAGTGTATAATATTATTAATATAGAATAGACAGTGTATAGTATTAATTATATTGAATACACAGTGTATAGTATTATTTATATTTATAACACAGTGTATAGTATTATTTATATAGAATACACAGTGCATTCTACATAAATAATTGTATATACACAGTGTATAGTATTATTTATATTGAATACACAGTGTATAGTATTATTTATATAGAATACACAGTGTATAGTATTATTTATGTAGAATACACAGTGTATAGTATTATTTATATAGAGAACACAGTGTATAGAATTATTTATATAGAATTCTAAGTGTATAGTATTATTTATATAGAATACACAGTGTATAGTATTATTTATATTGAATACACAGTGCATAGTATTATTTATATTGAATACACAGTGCATAGTATTATTTATATAGAGAAAATAGTGTATAGTATTATTTATATAGAATACACAGTGTATAGTATTTATATAGAATACACAGTGTATAGTATTATTTATATAGAGACCACAGTGTATAGAATTATTTATATAGAATACACAGTGTATAGCATTATTTATATAGAATACACAGTGTATATAAAATTATTTATGTAGAATACACAGTGTATAGTATTATTTTTATTGAATACACAGTGTATAGTATTATTTATATAGAATACACAGTGTATAGTATTATTTATATAGAATTCACAGTGTATAGTATTATTTATATAGAGAACACAGTGTATTGAATTATTAATAAAGAATACACAGTGTATAGTATTATTTATATAGAATACACAGTGTATAGTATTATTTATATAGAATTCACAGTGTATAGTATTATTTATATAGAGGACACATTGTATAGTAATATATATATATATATATATATATATATATATAATACACAGTGTATAGTATTATTTATAAAGAATACACAGTGTATAGTATTATTTATATAGAATACACAGTGTATAGTATTATTTATATAGAGAACACAGTGTATAGTATTATTTATATAGAATACACAGTGTATAGTATTATTTATACAGAATACACAGTGTATAGTATTATTTATATAGAATACACAGTGCATTCTACATAAATAATTGTATATACACAGTGTATAGTATTATTTATACTGAATACACAGTGTATAGTATTATTTATATAGAATACACAGTGTATAGTATTATTTATATAGAATACACAGTGTATAGTATTATTTATATAGAGAACACAGTGTATAGAATTATTTATATAGAATTCTAAGTGTATAGTATTATTTATATAGAATACACAGTGTATAGTATTATTTATATTGAATACACAGTGCATAGTATTATTTATATAGAGAAAATAGTGTATAGTATTATTTATACAGAATACACAGTGTATAGTATTATTTATATAGAATACAGTGTATAGTATTATTTATATAGAGACCACAGTGTATAGAATTATTTATATAGAATACACAGTGTATAGCATTATTTATATAGAATACACAGTGTATATAAAATTATTTATGTAGAATACACAGTGTATAGTATTATTTAATTAGAGAACACAGTGTATAGTATTATTTTTATTGAATACACAGTGTATAGTATTATTTATATAGAATACAGTGTATAGTATTATTTATATAGAGAACACAGTGTATTGAATTATTAATAAAGAATACACAGTGTATAGTATTATTTATATAGAATACACAGTGTATAGTATTATTTATATTTAGAACACAGTGTATAGTATTATTTATATAGAATACACAGTGTATAGTATTATTTATATAGAGACCACAGTGTATAGAATTATTTATTTAGAATACACAGTGTATAGCATTATTTATATAGAATACACAGTGTATATAAAATTATTTATGTAGAATACACAGTGTATAGTATTATTTAAATAGAGAACACAGTGTATAGTATTATTTTTATTGAATACACAGTGTATAGTATTATTTATATAGAATACACAGTGTATAGTATTATTTATATAGAATACACAGTGTATAGTATTATTTATATAGAATACACAGTGTATAGTATTATTTATATAGAATACACAGTGTATAGTATTATTTATATAGAAAACACGGTGTATAGAATTATTTATAAAGAATACACAGTGTATAGTATTATTTATATAGAGAACACAGTGTATAGAATTATTTATATAGAATACGCAGTGTATAGTATTATTTATATTTAGAACACAGTGTATAGTATTATTTATATAGAATACACAGTGTATAGTATTTATATAGAATACACAGTGTATAGTATTATTTATATTTAGAACACAGTGTATAGTATTATTTATATTTAGAACACAATGTATAGTATCATTTATATTTAGAACACAGTATATAATATTATTTATATAGATTACACAGTGTATAGTATTATTTATATACAGAACAAAGTGTATAGTATTAGTTATATTGAATACACAGTGTATAATATTATTTATATAGATAACACAGTGTATAGAATTATTTATATAGAATACACAGTGTATAGTATTATTTATATTGAATACAAAGTGTATAGTATTATTTATATAGAATACACAGTGTATAGTATTATTTATATAGAATACACAGTGTATAGTTTTATTTATATAGATTACACAGTGTATAGTATTATTTATATAGAATACACAGTGTATAGTATTATTTATATAGAATACACAGTGTATAGTATTATTTATATTGAATACACAGTGTATAATATTATTTCTATAGAATAGACAGTGTATAGTATTTTTTGTATCATACACAGTGTATAGTATAAATTATATAGAGAACACAGTGTATAATATTATTTATATAGAATACACAGTGTATAGTATTATTTATATAGAATACACAGTGTATAGTATTATTTATATAGAGAACACAGTGTATAGAATTATTAATATAGAATACACAGTGTATAGTATTATTTATATAGAATACACAGTGTATAGTATTATTAATATTTAGAACACAGTGTATAGTATTATTTATATAGAATACACAGTGTATAGTATTATTTATATAGAATACACAGTGTATAGTATTATTTATATAGAGACCACAGTGTATAGAATTATTTATTTAGAATACACAGTGTATAGCATTATTTATATAGAATACACAGTGTATATAAAATTATTTATGTAGAATACACAGTGTATAGTATTATTTAAATAGAGAACACAGTGTATAGTATTATTTTTATTGAATACACAGTGTATAGTATTATTTATATAGAATACACAGTGTATAGTATTATTTATATTGAATACACAGTGTATAATATTATTTCTATAGAATAGACAGTGTATAGTATTTTTTGTATCATACACAGTGTATAGTATAAATTATATAGAGAACACAGTGTATAATATTATTTATATAGAATACACAGTGTATAGTATTATTTATATAGAATACACAGTGTATAGTATTATTTATATAGAGAACACAGTGTATAGAATTATTAATATAGAATACACAGTGTATAGTATTATTTATATAGAATACACAGTGTATAGTATTATTAATATTTAGAACACAGTGTATAGTATTATTTATATAGAATACACAGTGTATAGTATTATTTATATAGAATACACAGTGTATAGTATTATTTATATAGAGACCACAGTGTATAGAATTATTTATTTAGAATACACAGTGTATAGCATTATTTATATAGAATACACAGTGTATATAAAATTATTTATGTAGAATACACAGTGTATAGTATTATTTAAATAGAGAACACAGTGTATAGTATTATTTTTATTGAATACACAGTGTATAGTATTATTTATATAGAATACACAGTGTATAGTATTATTTATATAGAATACACAGTGTATAGTATTATTTATATAGAATACACAGTGTATAGTATTATTTATATAGAATACACAGTGTATAGTATTATTTATATTGAATACACAGTGTATAGTATTATTTCTATAGAATAGACAGTGTATAGTATTTTTTTTATATCATACAAAGTGTATAGTATAAATTATAGAGAACACAGTGTATAATATTATTTATATAGCATACACAGTGTATAGTATTATTTATATAGAATACACAGTGTATAGTATTATTTATATAGAGAACACGGTGTATAGAATTATTTATAAAGAATACACAGTGTATAGTATTATTTATATAGAGAACACAGTGTGTAGAATTATTTATATAGAATACGCAGTGTATAGTATTATTTATATTTAGAACACAGTGTATAGTATTATTTATATAGAATACACAGTGTATAGTATTTATATAGAATACACAGTGTATAGTATTATTTATATTTAGAACACAGTGTATAGTATTATTTATATTTAGAACACAATGTATAGTATCATTTATATTTAGAACACAGTATATAATATTATTTATATAGATTACACAGTGTATAGTATTATTTATACAGAATACACAGTGTATAGTATTATTTATATAGAATACACAGTGCATTCTACATAAATAATTGTATATACACAGTGTATAGTATTATTTATATTGAATACACAGTGTATAGTATTATTTATATAGAATACACAGTGTATAGTATTATTTATGTAGAATACACAGTGTATAGTATTATTTATATAGAGAACACAGTGTATAGAATTATTTATATAGAATTCTAAGTGTATAGTATTATTTATATAGAATACACAGTGTATAGTATTATTTATATTGAATACACAGTGCATAGTATTATTTATATTGAATACACAGTGCATAGTATTATTTTTATAGAGAAAATAGTGTATAGTATTATTTATATAGAATACACAGTGTATAGTATTTATATAGAATACACAGTGTATAGTATTATTTATATAGAGACCACAGTGTATAGAATTATTTATATAGAATACACAGTGTATAGCATTATTTATATAGAATACACAGTGTATATAAAATTATTTATGTAGAATACACAGTGTATAGTATTATTTTTATTGAATACACAGTGTATAGTATTATTTATATAGAATACACAGTGTATAGTATTATTTATATAGAATTCACAGTGTATAGTATTATTTATATAGAGAACACAGTGTATTGAATTATTAATAAAGAATACACAGTGTATAGTATTATTTATATAGAATACACAGTGTATAGTATTATTTATATAGAATTCACAGTGTATAGTATTATTTATATAGAGGACACATTGTATAGTAATATATATATATATATATATATATATATATATATATATATATATATATATATATATATATATATATAGAATACACAGTGTATAGTATTATTTATAAAGAATACACAGTGTATAGTATTATTTATATAGAATACACAGTGTATAGTATTATTTATATAGAGAACACAGTGTATAGTATTATTTATATAGAATACACAGTGTATAGTATTATTTATACAGAATACACAGTGTATAGTATTATTTATATAGAATACACAGTGCATTCTACATAAATAATTGTATATACACAGTGTATAGTATTATTTATACTGAATACACAGTGTATAGTATTATTTATATAGAATACAAAGTGTATAGTATTATTTATATAGAATACACAGTGTATAGTATTATTTATATAGAGAACACAGTGTATAGAATTATTTATATAGAATTCTAAGTGTATAGTATTATTTATATAGAATACACAGTGTATAGTATTATTTATATTGAATACACAGTGCATAGTATTATTTATATAGAGAAAATAGTGTATAGTATTATTTATACAGAATACACAGTGTATAGTATTATTTATATAGAATACAGTGTATAGTATTATTTATATAGAGACCACAGTGTATAGAATTATTTATATAGAATACACAGTGTATAGCATTATTTATATAGAATACACAGTGTATATAAAATTATTTATGTAGAATACACAGTGTATAGTATTATTTAATTAGAGAACACAGTGTATAGTATTATTTTTATTGAATACACAGTGTATAGTATTATTTATATAGAATACACAGTGTATAGTATTATTTATATAGAATTCGCAGTGTATAGTATTATTTATATAGAGAACACAGTGTATTGAATTATTAATAAAGAATACACAGTGTATAGTATTATTTATATAGAATACACAGTGTATAGTATTATTTATATTTAGAACACAGTGTATAGTATTATTTATATAGAATACACAGTGTATAGTATTATTTATATAGAGACCACAGTGTATAGAATTATTTATTTAGAATACACAGTGTATAGCATTATTTATATAGAATACACAGTGTATATAAAATTATTTATGTAGAATACACAGTGTATAGTATTATTTAAATAGAGAACACAGTGTATAGTATTATTTTTATTGAATACACAGTGTATAGTATTATTTATATAGAATACACAGTGTATAGTATTATTTATATAGAATACACAGTGTATAGTATTATTTATATAGAATACACAGTGTATAGTATTATTTATATAGAATACACAGTGTATAGTATTATTTATATTGAATACACAGTGTATAGTATTATTTCTATAGAATAGACAGTGTATAGTATTTTTTTTATATCATACAAAGTGTATAGTATAAATTATAGAGAACACAGTGAATAATATTATTTATATAGCATACACAGTGTATAGTATTATTTATATAGAATACACAGTGTATAGTATTATTTATATAGAAAACACGGTGTATAGAATTATTTATAAAGAATACACAGTGTATAGTATTATTTATATAGAGAACACAGTGTGTAGAATTATTTATATAGAATACGCAGTGTATAGTATTATTTATATTTAGAACACAGTGTATAGTATTATTTATATAGAATACACAGTGTATAGTATTTATATAGAATACACAGTGTATAGTATTATTTATATTTACAACACAGTGTATAGTATTATTTATATTTAGAACACAATGTATAGTATCATTTATATTTAGAACACAGTATATAATATTATTTATATAGATTAC
Organism: Leptodactylus fuscus; assembly: GCF_031893055.1. NCBI lineage: Eukaryota > Metazoa > Chordata > Amphibia > Anura > Leptodactylidae > Leptodactylus > Leptodactylus fuscus. Next base: position 191,229 of record NW_027440203.1, read on the forward strand.
ACAGTGTATAGTATTATTTATATACAGAACAAAGTGTATAGTATTAGTTATATTGAATACACAGTGTATAGTATTATTTATATAGATAACACAGTGTATAGAATTATTTATATAGAATACACAGTGTATAGTATTATTTATATTGAATACAAAGTGTATAGTATTATTTATATAGAATACACAGTGTATAGTATTATTTATATAGAATACACAGTGTATAGTTTTATTTATATAGATTACACAGTGTATAGTATTATTTATATAGAATACACAGTGTATAGTATTATTTATATAGAATACACAGTGTATAGTATTATTTATATTGAATACACAGTGTATAATATTATTTCTATAGAATAGACAGTGTATAGTATTTTTTGTATCATACACAGTGTATAGTATAAATTATATAGAGAACACAGTGTATAATATTATTTATATAGAATACACAGTGTATAGTATTATTTATATAGAATACACAGTGTATAGTATTATTTATATAGAGAACACAGTGTATAGAATTATTAATATAGAATACACAGTGTATAGTATTATTTATATAGAATACACAGTGTATAGTATTATTAATATTTAGAACACAGTGTATAGTATTATTTATATAGAATACACAGTGTATAGTATTATTTATATAGAATACACAGTGTATAGTATTATTTATATAGAGACCACAGTGTATAGAATTATTTATTTAGAATACACAGTGTATAGCATTATTTATATAGAATACACAGTGTATATAAAATTATTTATGTAGAATACACAGTGTATAGTATTATTTAAATAGAGAACACAGTGTATAGTATTATTTTTATTGAATACACAGTGTATAGTATTATTTATATAGAATACACAGTGTATAGTATTATTTATATTGAATACACAGTGTATAATATTATTTCTATAGAATAGACAGTGTATAGTATTTTTTGTATCATACACAGTGTATAGTATAAATTATATAGAGAACACAGTGTATAATATTATTTATATAGAATACACAGTGTATAGTATTATTTATATAGAATACACAGTGTATAGTATTATTTATATAGAGAACACAGTGTATAGAATTATTAATATAGAATACACAGTGTATAGTATTATTTATATAGAATACACAGTGTATAGTATTATTAATATTTAGAACACAGTGTATAGTATTATTTATATAGAATACACAGTGTATAGTATTATTTATATAGAATACACAGTGTATAGTATTATTTATATAGAGACCACAGTGTATAGAATTATTTATTTAGAATACACAGTGTATAGCATTTTTTATATAGAATACACAGTGTATATAAAATTATTTATGTAGAATACACAGTGTATAGTATTATTTAAATAGAGAACACAGTGTATAGTATTATTTTTATTGAATACACAGTGTATAGTATTATTTATATAGAATACACAGTGTATAGTATTATTTATATAGAATACACAGTGTATAGTATTATTTATATTGAATACACAGTGTATAGTATTATTTCTATAGAATAGACAGTGTATAGTATTTTTTTTATATCATACAAAGTGTATAGTATAAATTATAGAGAACACAGTGTATAATATTATTTATATAGCATACACAGTGTATAGTATTATTTATATAGAATACACAGTGTATAGTATTATTTATATAGAGAACACGGTGTATAGAATTATTTATAAAGAATACACAGTGTATAGTATTATTTATATAGAGAACACAGTGTGTAGAATTATTTATATAGAATACGCAGTGTATAGTATTATTTATATTTAGAACACAGTGTATAGTATTATTTATATAGAATACACAGTGTATAGTATTTATATAGAATACACAGTGTATAGTATTATTTATATTTAGAACACAGTGTATAGTATTATTTATATTTAGAACACAATGTATAGTATCATTTATATTTAGAACACAGTATATAATATTATTTATATAGATTACACAGTGTATAGTATTATTTATATACAGAACAAAGTGTATAGTATTAGTTATATTGAATACACAGTGTATAGTATTATTTATATAGATAACACAGTGTATAGAATTATTTATATAGAATACACAGTGTATAGTATTATTTATATTGAATACAAAGTGTATAGTATTATTTATATAGAGAACACAGTGTATAGAATTATTAATATAGAATACACAGTGTATAGTATTATTTATATAGAATACACAGTGTATAGTATTATTTATATAGAGGACACATTGCATAGTAATATATATATATATATATATATATATATATATATATATATATATATAGAATACACAGTGTATAGTATTATTTATAAAGAATACACAGTGTATAGTATTATTTATATAGAATACACAGTGTATAGTATTATTTATATAGAATACACAGTGTATAGTATTATTTATATAGAATTCACAGTGTATAGTATTATTTATATAGAGAACGCAGTGTATAGTATTATTTATATTGAATACACAGTGTATAGTATTATTTATATTTAGAACACAGTGTATAGTATTATTTATATAGAATACAGTGTTTAGTATTATTTATATAGAATACATAGTGTATAGTATTATTTATATAGAATACACAGTGTATAGAATTATTTATATAGAATACACAGTGTATAGTATTAATTATATAGATAACACAGTGTATAGAATGATTTATATAGAATACAAAGTGTATAGTATTATTTTTATTGAATACACAGTGTATAGTATTATTTATATAGAGAACACAGTGTATAATATCATTAATATAGAATACACAGTGTATAGTATTATTTATATTTAGAACACAGTGTATAGTATTATTTATATAGAATACACAGTGTATAGTATTATTTATATAGAATGCACAGTGTATAGTAATATTTATATAGAATTCACAGTGTATAGTATTATTTATATAGAGAACACAGTGTATAGAATTATGTATACAGAATACACAGTGTATAGTATTATTTATATAGAATACACAGTGTATAGTATTATTTATATTTAGAACACAGTCTATAGTATTATCTATATAGAGAAAACCGTTTATAGTATTATTTATATAGAATACACAGTGTATAGTATTATTTATATAAAATACACAGTGTATATACAATTAATTATGTAGAATACACAGTGTATAGTATTATTTATATAGAATACACAGTGTATAGTATTATTTATATAGAATACACAATGTATAGTATTATTTATATAGAATACACAGTGTATAGTATTATTTATATTGAATACACAGTGTATAGTATTATTTATATAGAATACACAGTGTATAGTATTATTTATATAAATACACAGTGTATAGTATTATGTATATTGAATACACAGTGTATAGTATTATTTATAAAGAGAAAACAGTGTATAGTATTATTTATATAGAGACCACAGTGTATAGAATTATTTATATTTAGAACACAGTGTATAGTATTATTTATATAGATTACACAGTGTATAGTATTAATTATATAGAATTATTTTTATTGAATACACAGTGTATAGTATTATTTTCTATAGAATACACAGTGTATAGTATTATTTATATAGAGAACACGGTGTATAGTATTATTTATATTGAATACACAGTGTATAGTATTATTTATATTGAATACACAGTGTATAGTATTATTTATATAGATAACACAGTGTATAGAATGATTTATATAGAATACACAGTGTATAGTATTATTTATATTGAATACACAGTTTATAGTATTATTTATATAGAGAACACAGTGTATAATATTATTAATATAGAATACACAGTGTATAGTATTATTTATATTTAGAACACAGTGTATAGTATTATTTATATAGATTACACAGTGTATAGTATTAATTATATAGAATACACAGTGTATAGTAATATTTATATAGAATACACAGTGTATAGTATTATTTATATAAAATACACAGTGTATATACAATTATTTATGTAGAATACACAGTGTATAGTATTATTTAAATAGAGAACACAGTGTATAGTATTATTTTTATTGAATTCACAGTGTATAGTATTATTTATACAGAATACACAGTGTATAGTATTATTTATATAAATACACAGTGTATAGTATTATTGTCACGGAGCAAAGGTATACGTCTTCCTCCGGATGGTCTTTTGAATCAACAGGGACGCAAGAGGTCGGGAGACAACAGCAATTTATTGTAATCCACAAAGTTAGTAGCCGGCGGCGGTCACATCAACCGTAATAACAATAAGTCCACAGAAGTCACAATCCAATGATAGCTTTGGTTCCTTGGTCCTGTAACTAAATTCTGGCTCTCTGCAGAGCTGTGCACAGGCCGGCTAACACATACTAACTGCTAGCTATATACTATATACTAAACTGTTACACCTATACCTGGGGGTGGGAAGGGCTGAGCCACAGATCCTTCCCCCCTCACCTATGCCAAGGAGAGCAGACTCCCTGTCTACTATGGACAATGCACCATCCAACATCTTCTTGGAGACACTGATCAGATTATCTCCACCCATTGTCCTCACTAGTTAGAGGTATTTGCATACAATGTGCTAACACACTAGACCCGAATCAGCCAACTACACACTGATGTTTACAACAGGTTAGAGAATACATTCCACATGAAATATATATTACACATTGCCTATAGTATAGACTCTAACCATCCCGTGACAACCCCTCCCCCTCTCAAAACATGTGCATGACACAATTGGCCTACACAGGTAAATTGGGGAATGCACATCAGTCTCTATAGCTCATATTTCCTCCTGCCGGGATAACCCATCTGCGTTCTGGTGTTGGTTCCCTCGGCGGTACTGAATGGTAAAGTTGTAGGGTTGAAGGGCTGGCATCTGTCAGAAAATCCGGTGGATCCATGTTGGCTTCTCCCTGAGCTTGGCTTCGGGTCACTGCTCCCACAAAGTGGCACTGTAGATTTCCAACATCGTTGCCTAACAGAACATCGGCCGGCAGCCCGCTCATCACACCAATTGTGCATCGTTTTGGTCCATAACCATAGTCGAGTTCCACGGTAGCTTTAGGAATACGTCTTTGAGTACCCCCTGCCAACTTGATAGAAATGCCAGGGCCCTCCTCTAGGGCCTCGGGTCGCACAACTCGGGGGTCCGCTACCGTTAGGAAAGCTCCCGAGTCCCGGAATCCAACAACTGTTCGGCCATCCAGTAGGACCTCCTGCACGTGCTTCCGCTGAAGGTTTGCGGGATGTGTGGCGGAAGGCTGAATCCCATAGACCCCTGGAGGTGGAACAGATGTGTCATTCATGGAGTCATCTGGAAATGGGGCCAAACTTTCTGTCCTAGGAGTGGTTCCCAGGTAGTGAATAGGCCGGGATGCCACGGTGGCCCGTGCCCCCATGTTAACAGGGCAACTAGCTTGCAAATGTCCAGGCCGCCCGCACCCAAAACATCTGCGCTCTAGCATTCTTCCAGTAGGTCGTTGTCTAGGGACAGGGTTGTTCATAGCTGGAGGCCGATGGGCTGGGACAGGGGTAGAGGGGGAATTGTAATCCTGAGGCCGGGCACGAAAGGTGGTTGGCTGGCTGAAGGGTGTCTGGCGGACTGTGGTAGTTTTCCGTTCCTCTGCAAACAACCTCTTCCACTGCGGCTTGATGGTCAGGCCCTCATCTGCAAGAGAAGCAGCTTGCTCAACTGTGGCTGGGTTCCGTTCCAGCACCCACTCACGGATCTCAGCGGGGCACTGGGAAAAGAACTGTTCCTTAAGTATGACTTGGAGGATCTTATCGACTGTGACAGCCTCCTCTCCTTCTAGCCAGCGCTTGCATGCTTGCTTCAACTTGTGGGCGAACATGTGGAAGGAGCTTCCCCCATTGTAAGACAAAGAGCGGAACTGAACTCGGTAGGATTCTGGAGTGACTGCATAATACTTCTGCACCGCTCTTTTAATGGCCTCATAGTCCCGCTGATCACTAGGGTCCATGGCTCTGAGAGCTTCCGCAGCCCCATCTCGTAGGTGCCCCACCAGATACCGGACCCAATCCTTCTCTGGGACTTCCATCAGGCGGCACTGGTGTTCGAAGTCCTGAAAATATCCATCAACATCCCCAGCCGCTTCCTCAAAGGTCTTGAAGTGTTTATGGGAGACATATGGTGGTTCTCTCACTGTTGGGCTGGGGGTCGACGTTTGATTATAATTCCTCATAGTTATCTCAGCCATTCGCATTTCATGCGCCATTCTTTCCTTTTCATACGCCATTCTCTGTTCCTCCTTCTCCGTTTCCTGAGCCCTCTGTAATGCTCTACTCCTTTGCTCTGCAGTTGCTCCTAGCCCCAGCACTGCCAATTCCTCCTCATACAAAACAACCCATCTGCTCTTTTGGGTCTGTACCTGCCACTCCTGTATCTCTCCAGTCTCCTGGGGGCAGCCCTCCTCATGGTCGCTTTGCAGGGTCATCTCCTCCAGTGCCTCGATCAGTTGCTCTTTCGTTCTTCCCTGGTAACTCAGGTTTAGTTCCCGGGCCCTTACTTGTAGACTTGCCATAGTCCAGTTCCTGTATTCTGAGGTTGTGGCTCCATTAATCGCTGGGCTGCTGTAGTCCATCTCGCTGTCCGCTGTTGATCCCACCGCTGCCAACCAGTTGTCACGGAGCAAAGGTATACGTCTTCCTCCGGATGGTCTTTTGAATCAACAGGGACGCAAGAGGTCGGGAGACAACAGCAATTTATTGTAATCCACAAAGTTAGTAGCCGGCGGCGGTCACATCAACCGTAATAACAATAAGTCCACAGAAGTCACAATCCAATGATAGCTTTGGTTCCTTGGTCCTGTAACTAAATTCTGGCTCTCTGCAGAGCTGTGCACAGGCCGGCTAACACATACTAACTGCTAGCTATATACTATATACTAAACTGTTACACCTATACCTGGGGGTGGGAAGGGCTGAGCCACAGATCCTTCCCCCCTCACCTATGCCAAGGAGAGCAGACTCCCTGTCTACTATGGACAATGCACCATCCAACATCTTCTTGGAGACACTGATCAGATTATCTCCACCCATTGTCCTCACTAGTTAGAGGTATTTGCATACAATGTGCTAACACACTAGACCCGAATCAGCCAACTACACACTGATGTTTACAACAGGTTAGAGAATACATTCCACATGAAATATATATTACACATTGCCTATAGTATAGACTCTAACCATCCCGTGACAATTATGTATATTGAATACACAGTGTATAGTATTATTTATATAGAGAACACAGTGTATAGTATTATTTATATACAATATGCAGTGGATAGTACTATTTTTATAGAATACACAGTGTATAGTATTATTTATATTTAGAACACAGTGTATAGTATTATTTATATAGATTACACAGTGTATAGTATTAATTATATAGAATACACAGTGTATAGTAATATTTATGTAAAATACACAGTGTATAGTATTATTTATATAAAATACACAGTGTATATACAATTATTTATGTAGAATACACAGTGTTTAGTATTATTTAAATAGAGAACACAGTGTATAGTATTATTTTTATTGAATTTACAGTGTATAGTATTTTTTATATAGAATACACTGTGTATAGTATTATTTATATTGAATACACAGTGTATAGTATTATTTATATAGAATACACAGTGTATAATATTATTAATATAGAATAGACAGTGTATAGTATTAATTATATTGAATACACAGTGTATAGTATTATTTATATTTATAACACAGTGTATAGTATTATTTATATAGAATACACAGTGTATAGTATTATTTATATAGAATAGACAGTGTATAGTATTATTTATATAGAATACACAGTGTATAGTATTATTTATATAGAGAACACAGTGTATAGTATTATTTATATAAAATACACAGTATATAGTATTATTTATGTAGAATACACAGTGTATAGTATTATTTAAATAGAGAACACAGTGTATAGTATTATTTATATAGAGGACACATTGTATAGTAATATATATATATATATAGAATACACAGTGTATAGTATTATTTATAAAGAATACACAGTGTATAGTATTATTTATATAGAATACACAGTGTATAGTATTATTTATATAGAGAACACAGTGTATAGTATTATTTATACAGAATACACAGTGTATAGTATTATTTATATAGAATACACAGTGCATTCTACATAAATAATTGTATATACACAGTGTATAGTATTATTTATATTGAATACACAGTGTATAGTATTATTTATATAGAATACACAGTGTATAGTATTATTTATGTAGAATACACAGTGTATAGTATTATTTATATAGAGAACACAGTGTATAGAATTATTTATATAGAATTCTAAGTGTATAGTATTATTTATATAGAATACACAGTGTATAGTATTATTTATATTGAATACACAGTGCATAGTATTATTTATATTGAATACACAGTGCATAGTATTATTTATATAGAGAAAATAGTGTATAGTATTATTTATATAGAATACACAGTGTATAGTATTATTTATATAGAATACACAGTGTATAGTATTATTTATATAGAGACCACAGTGTATAGAATTATTTATATAGAATACACAGTGTATAGCATTATTTATATAGAATACACAGTGTATATAAAATTATTTATGTAGAATACACAGTGTATAGTATTATTTATTTAGATAACACAGTGTATAGTATTATTTTTATTGAATACACAGTGTATAGTATTATTTATATAGAATACACAGTGTATAGTATTATTTATATAGAATTCACAGTGTATAGTATTATTTATATAGAGAACACAGTGTATTGAATTATTAATAAAGAATACACAATGTATAGTATTATTTATATAGAATACACAGTGTATAGTATTATTTATATAGAATTCACAGTGTATAGTATTATTTATATAGAGGACACATTGCATAGTAATATATATATATATATATATATATATATATATATATATATATATATATATATATATATAGAATACACAGTGTATAGTATTATTTATAAAGAATACACAGTGTATAGTATTATTTATATAGAATACACAGTGTATAGTATTATTTATATAGAGAACACAGTGTATAGTATTATTTATACAGAATACACAGTGTATAGTATTATTTATATAGAGACCACAGTGTATAGAATTATTTATATAGAATACACAGTGTATAGCATTATGTATATAGAATACACAGTGTATATAAAATTATTTATGTAGAATAAACAGTGTATAGTATTATTTAATTAGAGAACACAGTGTATAGTATTATTTTTATTGAATACACAGTGTATAGTATTATTTATATAGAATACACAGTGTATTGAATTATTAATAAAGAATACACAGTGTATAGTTTTATTTATATAGAATACACAGTGTATAGTATTATTTAAATAGAGAACGCAGTGTATAGTATAATTTTTATTGATTACACAGTGTATAGTATTATTTATATAGAATTCACAGTGTATAGTATTATTTATATAGAGAACACAGTGTATTGAATTATTAATAAAGAATACACAGTGTATAGTATTATTTATATAGAATTCACAGTGTATAGTATTATTTATATAGAGAACACAGTGTATTGAATTATTAATAAAGAATACACAGTGTATAGTATTATTTATATAGAATTCACAGTGTATAGTATTATTTATATAGAGAACACAGTGTATTGAATTATTAATAAAGAATACACAGTGTATAGTATTATTTATATAGAATACACAGTGTATAGTATTATTTATATAGAATTCACAGTGTATAGTATTATTTATATAGAGCACAGTGTATTGAATTATTAATAAAGAATACACAGTGTATAGTTTTATTTATATAGAATACACAGTGTATACTATTATTTATATTTAGAACACAGTGTATAGTATTATTTATATAGAATAGACAGTGTGTAGTATTATTTATATAGAATACACAGTTCATAGTATTATTTATATAGAAAACACAGTGTATAGTATTATTTATATAGAGACCACAGTGTATAGAATTATTTATATAGAATACACAGTGTATATTATTATTTATATAGAATACACAGTTTATATAAAATTATTTATGTAGAATACATAGTGTATAGTATTATTTAAATAGAGAACACAGTGTATTGAATTATTAATAAAGAATACACAGTGTATAGTATTATTTATATAGAATACACAGTGTATAGTATTATTTATATAGTATACACAGTGTATAGTATTATTTATATAGAATACACAGTGTATAGTATTATTTATATAGAATACACAGTGCATAGTATTATTTATATAGAATACACAGTGTATAGTATTATATATATAGAAAACACAGTGTATAGTATTATTTATATAGAGAACACAGTGTATAGAATTATTTATATAGAATACACAGTGTATAGTATTATTTATGTAGAATACACAGTATATAGTATTATTTATATTTAGAACACAGTGTATAGTATTATTTATATAGAATAGACAGTGTATAGTATTATTTATATAGAATAGACAGTGTACAGTATTATTTATATAGAATAGACAGTGTATAGTATTAATTATATAGAATACACAGTGTATAGTATTATTTATATAGTATACACAGTGTATAGTATTATTTATATAGAATACACAGTGTATAGTATTATTTATATAGAATACACAGTGCATAGTATTATTTATATAGAATACACAGTGTATAGTATTATTTATATAGAAAACACAGTGTATAGTATTATTTATATAGAATACACAGTGTATAGTATTATTTATATAGAGACCACAGTGTATAGAATTATTTATATAGAATACACAGTGTATAGTATTATTTATATAGAATACACAGTGTATATAAAATTATTTATGTAGAATACACAGTGTATAGTATTATTTAAATAGAGAACACAGTGTATAGTATTATTTTTATTGAATACACAGTGTATAGTATTATTTATATAGAATACACAGTGTATAGTATTATTTATATAGAATTCACAGTGTATAGTATTATTTATATAGAGAACACAGTGTATTGAATTATTAATAAAGAATACACAGTGTATAGTATTATTTATATAGAATACACAGTGTATAGTATTATTTATATAGAGAACACGGTGTATATTATTATTTATATAGAATACACAGTGAATAGTATTATTTATATTGAATACACAGTGTATATTATTATTTATATTTTATACACAGTGTATAGTAATATTTATATAGAATACACAGTGTATAGTATTATTTATATTTAGAACACGGTGTATATTATTATTTATATAGAATACACAGTAAATAGTATTATTTATATTGAATACACAGTGTTTATTATTATTTATATTTTATACACAGTGTATAGTATTATTTATATAGAAAACGAAGTGTATAGTATTATTTATATAGAATACACAGTGTATAGTATTATTTATATAGAGACCACAGTGTACAGAATTATTTATATAGAATACACAGTGTATAGTATTATTTATATAGAATACACAGTGTATATAAAATTATTTATGTAGAATACACAGTGTATAGTATTATTTAAATAGAGAACACAGTGTATAGTATTATTTTTATTAAATACACAGTGTATAGTATTATTTATATAGAATACACAGTGTATAGTATTATTTATATAGAATTCACAGTGTATAGTATTATTTATATAGAGAACACAGTGTATTGAATTATTAATAAAGAATACACAGTGTATAGTATTATTTATATAGAATACACAGTGTATAGTATTATTTATATAGAGAACACGGTGTATATTATTATTTATATAGAATACACAGTGAATAGTATTATTTATATTGAATACACAGTGTATATTATTATTTATATTTTATACACAGTGTATAGTAATATTTATATAGAATACACAGTGTATAGTATTATTTATATTTAGAACACGGTGTATATTATTATTTATATAGAATACACAGTAAATAGTATTATTTATATTGAATACACAGTGTTTATTATTATTTATATTTTATACACAGTGTATAGTAATATTTATATAGAATACACAGTGTATAGTATTATTTATATTTAGAACACGGTGTATATTATTATTTATATAGAATACACAGTGTATAGTATTATTTATATGGAGAACACAGTGTATAGAATTATTTATATAGAATACACAGTGTATAGTATTATTTATATAGATAACACAGTGTATAGAATTATTTATATAGAATACACAGTGTATAGTATTATTTATATTGAATACACAGTTTATAGTATTATTTATATAGAGAACACAGTGTATAATATTATTAATATAGAATACACAGTGTATAGTATTATTTATATTTAGAACACAGTGTATAGTATTATTTATATAGAATACACAGTGTATAGTATTATTTATATAGAGAACATAGTGTAGAGTATTATTTATATTTAGAACACAGTGTATAGTATTATTTGTATAGAATAGACAGTATATAGTATTATTTATATAGAATAGACAGTGTATAGTATTATTTATATAGAATAGACAGTGTATAGTATTAATTATATAGAATACACAGTGTATAGTATTATTTATATAGTATACACAGTGTATAGTATTATTTATATAGAATACACAGTGTATAGTATTATTTATATAGAAGTCACAGTGTATAGTATTATTTATATAGAGAACACAGTGTATAATATTATTAATATAGAATACACAGTGTATAGTATTATTTATATTTAGAACACAGTGTATAGTATTATTTATATAGAATACACAGTGTATAGTATTATTTATATTTAGAACACAGTGTATAGTATTATTTATATAGAATACACAGTGTATAGTATTAATTATATAGAATACACAGTGTATAGTAATATTTATATAGATCACACAGTATATAGTATTATTTATATAGAATTCACAGTGTATAGTATTATTTATATAGAGAACACAGTGTATAGAATTATTTATATAGAATACACAGTGTATAGTATTATTAATATAGAATACACAGTGTATAATATTATTTATATTTAGAACACAGTGTATAGTATTATTTATATAGAATACACAGTGTGTAGTATTATTTATATAGAATACAGTGTATAGTATTATTTATATAGAATACACAGTGTATAGCATTATTTATATTTAGAACACAGTGTATAGTATTATTTATATAGAATACACAGTGTATAGTATTATTTATATAGAATGCACAGTGTATGGTAGTATTTATATAGAATACACAGTGTATAGTATTATTTTAATAGATTACACAGTGTATAGTATTATTTATATCAAATACACAGTGTATAATATTATTTATATAGAATAGACAGTGTATAGTATTATTTATATAGAATACACAGTGTATAGTATTATTTATATTTAGAACACAGTGTATAGTATTATTTATATAGAATAGACAGTGTATAGTATTATTTATATAGAATAGACAGTGTATAGTATTATTTATATTTAGAACACAGTGTATAGTATTATTTATATAGAATAGACAGTGTATAGTATTATTTATATAGAATACACAGTGTATAGTATTATTTATATAGATTTCACAGTGTATAGTATTATTTATATAGAATACACAGTGTATAGTATTATTTATATTGAATACACAGTGTATAGTATTATTTATATTTTATACACAGTGTATAGTATTATTTATATAGAATAGATAGTGTATAGTATTATTTATATAAAATACACAGTGTATAATATTATTTATATAGAATAGACAGTGTATAGTATTATTTATATCAAATTCACAGTGTATAGTATTATTTATATAGAGAACACAATGTATAGTATTATTTATATAGAATACACAGTGTATAGTATTATTTATATAGAATACACAGTGTATAGTATTATTTATATTTAGAACAGTGTATAATATTATTTATATTTAGAACACAGTGTATAGTATTATTTATATAGAATTCATAGTGTATAGTATTATTTATATAGAATACACAGTGTATGGTATTATTTATATTGAATACACAGTGTATAGTATTATTTATATAGAGAACACAGTGTATAATATTATAAATATAGAATACACAGTGTATAGTATTATTTATATTTAGAACACAGTGTATAGTATTATTTATATAGAATACACAGTGTATAGTTTTATTTATATAGATGACACAGTGTATAGAATTATTTATATAGAATACACAGTGTATAGTATTATTTATATTGAATACACAGTTTATAGTATTATTTATATAGAGAACACAGTGTATAATATTATTAATATAGAATACACAGTTTATAGTATTATTTATATTTAGAACACAGTGTATAGTATTATTTATATAGAATACACAGTGTATAGTATTATTTATATTTAGAACACAGTGTATAGTATTATTTATATAGAATACACAGTGTATAGTAATATTTATATAGAATACACAGTGTATAGTATTAATTATATAGAATACACAGTGTATAGTAATATTTATATAGAATTCACAGTGTATAGTATTATTTATATAGAGAACACAGTGTATAGAATTATTTATATAGAATACACAGTGTAGAGTATTATTAATATAGAATACACAGTGTATAGTATTATTTATATTTAGAACACAGTGTATAGTATTATTTATATAGAATACACAGTGTATAGTATTATTTATATAGAATACACAGTGTATAGTATTATTTATATAGAATACACAGTGCATAGTATTATTTATATTTAGAACACAGTGTATAGTATTATTTATATAGAATACAGTGTATAGTATTATTTATATAGAATGCACAGTGTATAGTAGTATTATTTTTATAGATTACACAGTGTATAGTATTATTTATATAGAATACACAGTTTATAATATTATTTATATAGAATAGACAGTGTATAGTATTATTTATATAGAATACACAGTGTATAGTATTATTTATATAGAATACACAGTGTATAGTATTATTTATATAAAATACACAGTGTATAGTATTATTTATATTTAGAACACAGTGTATAGTATTATTTATATTTAGAACACAGTGTATAATATTATTTATATTTAGAACACAGTGTATAGTATTATTTATATAGAATTCACAGTGTATAGTATTATTTATATAGAATACACAGTGTGGTATTGTTTATATTGAATACACAGTGTATAGTATTATTTATATTTTATACACAGTGTATAGTATTATTTATATAGAATACAGTGTATAGTATTATTTTTATTGAATACACAGTGTATAGTGTTATTTATATAGAATACACAGTGTATAGTATTATTTATATAGAATTCACTGTGTATAGTATTATTTATATAGAGAACACAGTGTATTGAATTATTTACAAATAATACACAATGTATAGTATTATTTATATAGAATAGACAGTGTATAGTATTATTTATATAGAATACACAGTGTATAGTATTATTTATATTTAGAACACAGTGTATAGTATTAGTTATATAGAATAGACAGTGTATAGTATTATTTATATAGAATACACAGTGCATAGTATTATTTATATAGAGAACACAGTGTATAGTATTATTTATATTTTATACACAGTGTATAGTATTATTTATATAGAATAGACAGTGTATAGTATTATTTATATAGAATACATAGTGTATAGTAATATTTATATAGAATACACAGTGTATAGAATTACTAATATAGAATACACAGTGTATAGTATTATTTATATAGAGAACACAGTGTATTGAATTATTTATATAGAATACACAGAGTATAGTATTATTTATATTAAATACACAGTGTATAGTATTATTTATATAGAATACACAGTGTATAGCATTATTTATATTTAGAACACAGTGTATAGTATTATTTGTATAGAATAGACAGTGTATAGTATAATTTATATAGAATAGACAGTGTATAGTATTATTTATATAGAGAACACAGTGTATAATATTATTAATATAGAATACACAGTGTATAGTATTATTTATATTTAGAACACAGTGTATAGTATTATTTATATAGATTACACAGTGTATAGTATTAATTATATAGAATACACAGTGTATAGTAATATTTATATAGAATACACAGTGTATAGTATTATTTATATAAAATACACAGTGTATATACAATTATTTATGTAGAATACACAGTGTATAGTATTATTTAAATAGAGAACACAGTGTATAGTATTATTTTTATTGAATTCACAGTGTATAGTATTATTTATATAGAATACACAGTGTATAGTATTATTTATATTGAATACACAGTGTATAGTATTATTTATATAGAATACACAGTGTATAGTATTATTTATATAGATTACATAGTGTATAGTATTATTTATATAGAATTCACAGTGTATAGTATTATTTATATAGAGAACACAGTGTATAGTATTATTTATATAAAATACACAGTGTATATACAATTATTTATGTAGAATACACAGTGTATAGTATTATTCAAATAGAGAACACAGTGTATAGTATTATTTATATAGGGGACACATTGTATAGTAATATATATATATAGAATACACAGTGTATAGTATTATTTATAAAGAATACACAGTGTATAGTATTATTTATATTGAATACACAGTGTATAGTATTATTTATATTTTATACACAGTGTATAGTATTATTTATATAGAATAGATAGTGTATAGTATTATTTATATAAAATACACAGTGTATAATATTATTTATATAGAATAGACAGTGTATAGTATTATTTATATCAAATTCACAGTGTATAGTATTATTTATATAGAGAACACAGTGTATAGTATTATTTATATAGAATACACAGTGTATAGTATTATTTATATAGAATACACAGTGTATAGTATTATTTATATTTAGAACAGTGTATAATATTATTTATATTTAGAACACAGTGTATAGTATTATTTATATAGAATTCACAGTGTATAGTATTATTTATATAGAATACACAGTGTATGGTATTATTTATATTGAATACACAGTGTATAGTATTATTTATATAGAGAACACAGTGTATAATATTATAAATATAGAATACACAGTGTATAGTATTATTTATATTTAGAACACAGTGTATAGTATTATTTATATAGAATGCACAGTGTATAGTTTTATTTATATAGATGACACAGTGTATAGAATTATTTATATAGAATACACAGTGTATAGTATTATTTATATTGAATACACAGTTTATAGTATTATTTATATAGAGAACACAGTGTATAATATTATTAATATAGAATACACAGTGTATAGTATTATTTATATTTAGAACACAGTGTATAGTATTATTTATATAGAATACACAGTGTATAGTATTATTTATATTTAGAACACAGTGTATAGTATTATTTATATAGAATACACAGTGTATAGTAATATTTATATAGAATACACAGTGTATAGTATTAATTATATAGAATACACAGTGTATAGTAATATTTATATAGAATTCACAGTGTATAGTATTATTTATATAGAGAACACAGTGTATAGAATTATTTATATAGAATACACAGTGTAGAGTATTATTAATATAGAATACACAGTGTATAGTATTAATTATATAGAATACACAGTGTATAGTAATATTTATATAGAATTCACAGTGTATAGTATTATTTATATAGAGAACACAGTGTATAGTATTATTTATATAAAATACACAGTGTATATACAATTATTTATGTAGAATACACAGTGTATAGTATTATTTAAATAGAGAACACAGTGTATAGTATTATTTATATAGAGGACACATTGTATAGTAATATGTATATAGAATACAAAGTGTATAGTATTATTTATAAAGAATACACAGTGTATAGTATTATTTATATAGAATAGACAGTGTATAGTATTATTTATATAGAATACACAGTGTATAGTATTATTTATATAGAATAGACAGTGTATAGTATTATTTATATAGAATACACAGTGTATAGTATTTTTTATATAGAGAACACAGTGTATAGTATTATTTATATAAAATACACAGTATATAGTATTATTTATGTAGAATACACAGTGTATAGTATTATTTAAATAGAGAACACAGTGTATAGTATTATTTATATAGAGGACACATTGTATAGTAATATATATATATATATATATATATATATATATATATATAGAATACACAGTGTATAGTATTATTTATAAAGAATACACAGTGTATAGTATTATTTATATAGAATACACAGTGTATAGTATTATTTATATAGAGAACACAGTGTATAGTATTATTTATATAGAATACACAGTGTATAGTATTATTTATATAGAGAACACAGTGTATAGTATTATTTATACAGAATACACAGTGTATAGTATTATTTATATAGAATACACAGTGCATTCTACATAAATAATTGTATATACACAGTGTATAGTATTATTTATAAAGAATACACAGTGTATAGTATTATTTATATAGAATACACAGTGTATAGTATTATTTATATAGAGAACACAGTGTATAGTATTATTTATATAGAATACACAGTGTATAGTATTATTTATACAGAATACACAGTGTATAGTATTATTTATATAGAATACACAGTGCATTCTACATAAATAATTGTATATACACAGTGTATAGTATTATTTATATAGAATACACAGTGTATAGTATTATTTATATAGAATACACAGTGTATAGTATTATTTATATAGAATACACAGTGTATAGTATTATTTATATAGAGAACACAGTGTATAGAATTATTTATATAGAATTCTAAGTGTATAGTATTATTTATATAGAATACGCAGTGTATAGTATTATTTATATTGAATACACAGTGCATAGTATTATTTATATAGAGAAAATAGTGTATAGTATTATTTATATAGAATACACAGTGTATAGTATTATTTATATAGAATACAGTTTATAGTATTATTTATATAGAGACCACAGTGTATAGAATTATTTATATAGAATACACAGTGTATAGCATTATTTATATAGAATACACAGTGTATATAAAATTATTTATGTAGAATACACAGTGTATAGTATTATTTAATTAGAGAACACAGTGTATGGTATTATTTTTATTGAATACACAGTGTATAGTATTATTTATATAGAATACACAGTGTATAGTATTATTTATATAGAATTCGCAGTGTATAGTATTATTTATATAGAGAACACAGTGTATTGAATTATTAATAAAGAATACACAGTGTATAGTATTATTTATATAGAATACACAGTGTATAGTATTATTTATATTTAGAACACAGTGTATAGTATTATTTATATAGAATACACAGTGTATAGTATTATTTATATAGAGACCACAGTGTATAGAATTATTTATTTAGAATACACAGTGTATAGCATTATTTATATAGAATACACAGTGTATATAAAATTATTTATGTAGAATACACAGTGTATAGTATTATTTAAATAGAGAACACAGTGTATAGTATTATTTTTATTGAATACACAGTGTATAGTATTATTTATATAGAATACACAGTGTATAGTATTATTTATATAGAATACACAGTGTATAGTATTATTTATA